>NW_026973753.1:322500-389500 GCF_035594125.1 Scylla paramamosain
ATCAATAGTAGCGAAAAACATCCACGAGAACCCGGCTTGTCATCTCTGTGGCTTCTGCAAGTAATCCTGATGGGAGAACAAAGACTTTAACAAGACCACGCTGAACCCTGGAAGCAACACCACACGGTGCCAACATTGTCAAACACTACAGCGTAATACTGCAGAGAGAGAGAGAGAGAGAGAGAGAGACCCCCTCCCCTCAATATACACATAGAGGCCAAGACTCCAACATAAAGACAAAAAAAAAAAAAAAAACTGCTCCGGTGTGTGTGTTTATGTAATTAGCAGGAGTTCTTGTGTTACCTCTCGACCTCCTCGTCTTGGATTCCGGAGCGTCTCGAGAGGAGCAATCCATACAGGGAATTCCTAATTTGGGGGATGCCAGAGTGCGCCGTGCAAGGAGTGTGTTAGTCTGTGTAGAGGCAGGAGATAAAACCAGGGAATTATCTTCACTTGAGTAAGAGTAAATGTAGGACAAATGATGGGAAGGTTGAGGGTAAGACAAGGAAGGAGAGAAGGATATGCTGTCAGTTGTAGATATATAGGAGTAGGAGGAAGATAGGGAGGTTGAGGGTAAGCGAAGGGGGTGGAGGAAAGGAAATAGAGTGGGAAGGAAAGAAAGTTAGAGGTGAAGAGATGAAGGTAGAAGGAAGGTAGGAAGTGAGAAAGAAACTAATAAGAAAGGAAACAGTAAAAGATAAACAAACAAAGGAAGGAAGGAAGGAGAGAAAAGAATACAGAGTCAGTGCAGGAAGAAGAAGGGAGAAGAGAAGTTGGAAATGGAGAGAAAGGAAGTAGGAAATGAGAAGGATATAAAGGAAATTAAAAGAGAGAAACAGTAAAGGACAAGCAAAGGAAGGAAAGAGTAAAAAGGAAAGTGTCAGTGCGAGAAGAAGGAAAGGTGGAGGTGAAAGTAGAAGAAAAGAAAAAAAAATTATAAACTAAAAAAATGTTTAAAAAGAACGAAAAAGAAAAGATTTGTGTGTTTTCTTTATTGTTTATGGTTCTGGTCTCTCTCTCTCTCTCTCTCTCTCTCTCTCTCTCTCTCTCTCTCTCTCTCTCTCTCTCTCTCTCTCTCTCTCTCTCTCTCTCTCTCTCTCTCATTTATCTGCCTTCTTTTCACTTTGTTATGCTTTCATTATCGTTTATCTTCCCTCCTTCCGCTTTCTTCTCCTCTTCCTTTTCCTCCTCCTCCTTTTTTCCTCTATTCTCATCTCCATCTTCGTTACTTTTTAACCCTTCCTGCTCCTTCCATCTGTTCCGGCATTTTTTTTTTCCCCATTTCCTCCTCGTCCATCTTTCCTTTGCCCTCCTCTCATCCTTCTCTTCTTTGTTACTCCCCAAACTCCCTTCCCTCTTCCTTTCTTCCTCTCTCCCTCCTCTCCTTCTTTCTTATTTTCTTTTTCCTCATTTCCTTCATCCTCTTCCATCCTCTGCCTTCACTTCCTTTGCCTCTAACTTTTTTTCTTTCTTGCCTTAGTTTTTTTTTTTTCTCTCCCTTTTCTCCCTGCGTCTTTTTCTTTATTTATAATCTTCCTCCTCCTCCTCCTCCTCCCCTTTTCATAACTCCCTTACGTCTCCTCCTTCTCACTCTCCTCCTCCTCCTCCTCCTCCTCCTCCTCCCCTTTTCATAACTCCCTTACGTCTCCTCCTTCTCACTCTCCTCCTCCTTCTCATCCTCCTTCTCTTCCTCCTCCTCCTCCTCGTTCTTCTCCTCTTCCTCTTCGATTCATCATTCCCATTCGCTTCCTTCGCTTATCCTTTTCCTCTTCCCTCCTTCTCCTTCCCTCCTTCCTTATCTCATGTCCCCCTCCCCCCTCCCTCCCTCTCTCCCTCCTTGCCGTCACTCACCTGTGTGTGCCGCGAAGGACGGGGGTAGGATGGGGGAGACAGGCAGTCTTCAAGCCTGCATTACTCCTGGCTGGAACACTAAGCAGGCTCCGTGACTCAAGGCTTAGTAGTGAGTTCCGGTGATTTCAAAGTTCATGTAAATTTTTACAAGGGTATTAATGTAGGTGCTTCATAATCCTTAGACTGGCCACTCTAAACACCAACAGCTTAGGTTTAGCTTAGGTTTAGGTTAGGGAGGCACAGCTCTCTCCACCCGTAAACATCAATGATATCCAGGAATCTTTTTTTTTTTTTTTATGTAGGAGTGACACTGGCCAAGGGCAACAAAAATCAAATAAAATAAAAAAGTCCACTGAGATGTCAGTCCAAGAAAAGGGTCCAAAGCGGTAGTCAAAAACTGAAGGATAAGTGTCTTGAAACCTCCCCCTTGAAGGAATTCAAGTTAAAGGAAGGTGGAAATACAGAAGCAGGCAAATGGTTCCAGAGTTTACCAGAGAAAGGGATGAATGATTAAGAATACTGGTTAACTCTTGCATTACAGAGGTGGAAAGAGGAGTGGTAAGAAAAAGAAGAAAGTCTTGTGCAGCGAGGCCGCGGGAGGAGGGGAGGCATGCAGTTAGCAAGATCAGAAGAGTAGTTAGCATGAAAATAGCGGTAGAAGACAGCTAGATATGCAACATTGCGGCGATAAGAGAGAGCCTGAAGACAGTCAATTAGAGGAGAGGAGTTGATGAGACGAAAAGCTTTTGATTCCACCCTGTCTAGAAGAGCAGTATGAGTGGAACCCCCCCAGACATGTGAAGCATACTCCATACATGGACGGATAAGGCCCTTGTACAGAGTTAGCAGCTGGGGGGTGAGAAAACTGGCGGAGACGTCTCAGAACACCTAACTTCATGGAAGCTGTTTTAGCTAGAGATGAGATGTGAAGTTTCCAGTTCATATTATAAGTAAAAGACAGACCGAGGATGTTCAGTGTAGAAGAGGGGGACAGTTGAGTGTCATTGAAGAAGAGGGGATAGTTGTCTGGAAAGTTGTGTCGAGTTGATAGATGGAGGAATTGAGTTTTTGAGGCATTGAACAATACCAAGTTTGCTCTGCCTCAATCAGAAATTTTAGAAAGACCAGATGTCAAGCGTTCTGTGGCTTCCCTGCACGATATGTTTACCTCCTGAAGGGTTGGACGTCTATGAAAAGACGTGGAAAAGTGCAGGGTGGTATCATCAGCGTAGGAGTGGATAGGAAAAGAAATTTTGGTATAAAAGGTCATTGATGAATAATAAGAGTGTGTGACAGGACAGAATTCTGAGGAACACCATTGTTAGTAGATTTAGGAGAAGAACAGTGACTGTCTACCACAGCAGCAATAGAACGGTCAGAAAGGAAACTTGAAATGAAGTTACAGAGAGAAGGATAGAAGCCGTAGGAGGGTAGTTTGGAAATCAAAGCTTTATACCAGACTCTATCAAAAGCTTTTGATATGTCCAAGGCAACAGCAAAAGTTTCACCAAAATCTCTAAAAGAGGATGACGAAGACTCAGTAAGGAAAGCCAGAAGATCACCAGTAGAGCGGCCTTGACGGAACCCATACTGGCGATCAGATAGAAAGTTGTAAAGTGATAGATGTTTAAGAATCTTCCTGTTGAAGAGAGATTCAAAAACTTTAGATAGGCAGGAAATTAAAGCAATAGGACGGTAGTTTGAAGGATTAGAACGGTCACCCTTTTTAGGAACAGGTTGAATATAGGCAAACTTCCAGCAAGAAGGAAAGGTAGATGTTGACAGACAGAACTGAAAGAGTTTGACTAGGCAAGGTGCAAGCACGGAGGCACAGTTTCGGAGAACAGTAGAAGCGACACCATCAGGTCCATAAGCCTTCCGAGGGTTTAGGCCAGCGAGGGCATGGAAAACATCACTGCGAAGAATTTTAATAGGTAGCATGAAGTAGTCAGAGGGTGGAGGAGAGGGAGAAACAAGACCTGAATCGTCCAAGGTAAAGTTTTTAGCAAAGGTTTGAGCGAAGAGTTCAGCTTTAGAAATAGATGTGATAGCATCTGGTTGAAGTAGAGGAGGGAAAGAAAAAAAAGCAAAGTTATTAGAGATATTTTTGGCTAGATGCCAGAAGTCACGAGGGGAGTTAGATCTTGAAAGGTTTTGACACTTTCTGTTAATGAAGGAGTTTTTAGCTAGTTGGAGAACAGACTTGGCATGGTTCCGGGCAGAAATATAAAGTGCATGAGATTTTGGTGATGGAAGGCTTAAGTACCTTTTGTGGGCCACCTCTCTATCATGTATAGCACGAGAACAAGCTGTGTTGAACCAAGGTTTAGAAGGTTTAGGACGAGAAAAAGAGTGAGGAATGTATGCCTCCATGCCAGACACTATCACCTCTGTTATGCGCTCAGCACACAAAGACGGGTCTCTGACACGGAAGCATTAGTCATTCCAAGGAAAATCAGCGAAATACCTCCTCAGGTCCCCCAAACTAGCAGAGGTAAAATGCCAGAGGCACCTTCGCTTAGGGGGATCCTGAGGAGGGATTGGAGCGATAGGACAAGATACAGATACGAGATTGTGATGGGAGGAGCCGAACGGAGAAGAAAGGGTGACAGCATAAGCAGAAGGATTAGAGGTCAGGAAAAGGTCAAGAATGTTGAGCGTATCTCCATGTCCTGTGTCTTCCCGCGGCGATGGGAAGTGGGTCAGAGCACAACAGGCGGGGGAGAGTGAAGGGAAGGGAATGAGAAGGAGGATGCTAAGAGGAAGAGAATTAGAAATAGAAAATGAGAGGAATGATAACCAGAGAGAGCAAGCGAGGGGAGAGTGAAAGAGAAAGGAATGAGAAGGAAGATATTAAGAAGAAAGAAGAGTGGGGAAAGAGAAAATGATAAGGTAAAGATTAAGAGAGAGAGAGAGAGAGAGAGAGAGAGAGAGAGAGAGAGAGAGAGAGAGAGAGAGAACCAACGCACTGCTCTCAGACATCATGGCCTGGGGCGACCGGTGGCAAGTCAAATTTGCCCCCGAAAAGACTCAGGCCATGGTGGTATCCCGCTCTCACGAGGACGCGCGTGAGGTGCGTGGAAGGCTGAAGATGGGAGACAACAGCATCCCTCTGCAGGACAGCGTAAACATCCTTGGCGTGGAGGTGGACTCGCGGCTGCTCTTCGACCGTCACCTCGAGGACGTGGCCCGAAAAGCGTCTCAGAAGGTGACACTGTTGAGGCGTCTGAGGCACCTCCTTGACTCCGATGGCCTCCTGACCCTGTACAAGG
Organism: Scylla paramamosain; assembly: GCF_035594125.1. Taxonomy (NCBI): domain Eukaryota; kingdom Metazoa; phylum Arthropoda; class Malacostraca; order Decapoda; family Portunidae; genus Scylla; species Scylla paramamosain. The sequence goes on from NW_026973753.1 coordinate 327,624, forward strand.
CTCAGGTCAGTCCCATCATGGAGTACGCGCCGCTCACGTGGATGTCCAGTGCCCGATGTCATCTCAACTTGCTGGACAAAGTGCAAAGGAGGGCAGAGCGCCTCATCAGTGGCGCCAGACAGACGCAGCCTCGCCAGCAACCGCTGGCAGCAGATACAGAAGGATGGATACAGCAGCAGCAGATACAGAAGGATGGGCCGGTGCTGAGGGACACTCTGGATCATCGCCGGAAAGTTGCAGCGCTGACAGTGCTTCATAAGGCGCAGCTCCAGAATGTTCCTCACCTAGCAGACCTGAGGGCTACCTGGAGGAGATCTGAGCGCAATACGAGAACGGTATTGAGCAACGATCTCCTCTTAGAGGTGCCAGGGTCTCGCTCCACCACCCACCAACGGGCCTTCTCCTCCGCCACTGTAGTGTGGTGGAACACCCTCACGGCTGTGGTGGACGTACGACATCTGTCCACACAGCAGATGAAAGTGTCCACACACAAGTGGTTACGCCTTCAGACTCTCAACCCTCCATAAGAAAGACACAAAAATATGGTCGTGTCTGACCTCCAGTGAACTTAACATATAGATATATATGACCTCTATTGTAAATACTGTGTATATATATATATATATATATATATATATATATATATATATATATATATATATATATATATATATATATATATATATATATATATATATATATATATATATATATATATATATATATATATATATATATATATATATATATATAACCATATCATTTTCTAGTTTATTAATCTATTTATTTGCTTATTATTTATACATTGATTTAATCACTGGTTACATACATGTGCCTATACATCTTAGCAAAATATTAATATCTATTATACCACACACAGTAATGCCTTAAAATAGTTATACACCACAAAGATAACTTTAGCAAAGGCCACAATGAACATGTGTGTTTAATTGTTTAAATAAAAAAAAAAAAGGAGAGAGAGAGAGAGAGAGAGAGAGAGAGAGAGAGAGAGAGAGAGAGAGAGAGAGAGAGAGAGAGAGAGAGAGGTGCTGGGAAATATGTGATCTTTTTCTAAGCATATGAGTTCGTTTTGAAGCCCCAGAGGATGTGATATTTTACACCACCACTCATTTTTGCCTCCTCCTCGCCTCTTTTCCTGTATCTCTTGTCCTCTTTTCCTTCCTTTCTGTTTTTCTTCCTTCTTTCCTTTCCTTTCGCCTTTCTTTCTTCCTCCTTTCCTTTTCACCTTCCTTCTTTCTTTATCTCTCTCCTTCTCTCTCTTTCGGTTTTCTTCTTTTTCAACTTTTTTTCAGCTTCCTTTTCTTCTTTCCTCCCTCCCTTCCTTCTTTCTTTTTTTTCTTCCTGCACTTCATTCTTGTCCTTTTGTCTTCCCTCCTTCTTTCCTTCCTTTCCTTTATTCTCTCTCATTTTCTTTCCTTCCTTCCTTCTTTCGTTCCCTTCATTTCTTCCTTTCCCTCCTTCCTTTCTTTCCTTCTGTTCTTCACTCCTACCTTTATCTCATTCTCTCTTCCTTGCATCTCTCTCTCTCTCTCTCTCTCTCTCTCTCTCTCTCTCTCTCTCTCTCTCTCTCTCTCTCTCTCTTCTCGTATCTTGCTTTCAGTTTTCACTCAAATTCCTTCGAGATAAAATAGACTTTTCGTGTTTCCCTCATTCTGTGTGTGTGTGTGTGTGTGTGTGTGTGTGTGTGTGTGTGTGTAGGCTGTGGTCCTTTTCACGCTTAATGGTATCAGGAAAGAGAGCACACACACACACACACACACACACACACACACACACACACACACACACACACACACACACACACTGAAAAGGGAAATGATTGTACATGCTCTCTCTCTCTCTCTCTCTCTCTCTCTCTCTCTCTCTCTCTCTCTCTCTCTCTCTCTCTCTCTCTCTCTCTCTCTCTGTCCATTTCTTACCACTAACATAATTCGGGTGGAAAATTGCGAGAGAGAGAGAGAGAGTATGTACAATCATTTCCCTTTTCAGTGTGTGTGTCTGTGTGTGTGTGTGTGTGTGTGTGTGTGTGTGTGTGTGTGTGTGTGTGTGTGTGTGTGCTCTCTTTCCTGATACCATTAAGCGTGAAAAGGACCACAGCCTACGCGCACACACACACACACACACACACACACACACAGAATAAGGGAAACACGAAAAGTCTATTTTATCTCGAAGGAATTTGAGTGAAAACTGAAAGCAAGATACGAGAAGAGAGAGAGAGAGAGAGAGAGAGAGAGAGAGAGAGAGAGAGAGAGAGAGAGAGAGAAATTAACAGAACTGAGAAACAGACGAAATTTTACCAGATAAAGAGCTGAAAAAAATGAAGAAAAAAATGAAATCATAGGAAAAAAAGAGAAAAGTAAAGAAAGAGATTAGGAAATAGAGAGGAAATAAAGATTAAAACGGGGGAAAAATAAATGATAGGAAGTGAAAATAAAGAAGAAGGGTTAAAAGGAGGGAAACGAGGAAAGAAAGCAGTTGAAAAGGGAAAGAAAGAGAAAGTAATGGGAGAAGGAAGCAGAGAGGAGAAGGGAATGAAGGAAAGAGAAGAGAAAGGAGAAAAAGAGGAGAAAAATTAAAGGAGGATAATTTGACTATTCTATTTCTCCATCTTTATTCGTTTACTCCTTTCTTGCTTTATTATCTACTATTCTTCTTCCTCCTCATCTTCCTCTTCCTCCTCCTCCTGTTCCTATTACTAATACAGCTCCTTCTCTTCCTCCTCCTCCTCCTCGCCTTCCCGCCGTTTTTAATTAAATAATTGGCTTCTGTTCCTACCACATGCTAGTCACTTTAATCAGGAGAGAGAGAGAGAGAGAGAGAGAGAGAGAGAGAGAGAGAGAGAGAGAGAGAGAGAGAGAGAGAGAGAGAGAGAGAGAGAGAGAGAGAGAGAGAGAGAGAGAGAGAGAGAGAGAGAGAGAGAGAGAGAGAGAGAGCAATTGATAAGCATTTTTAATCAATCCATAAATCTCTTTCCTAATTTGTGGAGAGACTGAAAACTTTGGATCTTACTCAAACTAACTAAATTTTGCACAGGCCTTCGTAAAGTGTCATTTCATGAGGCACACTTTGCATAAACACTTCATACACTTCACTATTCTCCGCAGTGGTTATAATCCTGTGAACAAAATGAACATAGGGATTTTATTTCTTCACACCTACACACACACACACACACACACACACACGCGCACACACACACACACACACACACACACACACATTATTTTCCCAAGCGTCTTATCTCGAATGCTTTGACAGACAGTACTGTACTGAAGGGTACTGGAGTGTTTTTTTTTTTATTTTATCTTTATTTCTTTCATTATCATTATTTATCTTTATTTTCTTTCATTTTTTTATTTTCTTTCATTACTTCACTCAGAGATATCAATAATTCTTTATAAGGAAATAAAAGCAATTTACTTTATTAGTTTATTTATTTTATTCATTTATTTACTTTTTTTCTCCAATATTATGTATTCTCTTAGCCCGTTTATTGTACACACCCGAACAGCATTTCTCACAACATATTTTCTCTGACTTGAATTATTCGTGAAAACTTCCTACACAACCTCTCTTGCGTTATATTCATTTGTAAGTCCTTTCATTAATGTACATCCAACGTCACATATTCTACGTTTCCTTTTTATGCACCTAGAGTAAGAAATTGTGTCACATTTTTATATTAACACATTCCTTTAATTCACCTGTAAGTGTGCACTCACGCTGCCATGTTAAATTCTCCTTCAGTTCGTCTTGTTTTGTGAGGACTCCTGCCACATCTTATTCATCATTGCGTATTCTTTATGTCCATCTATCAGTGCACACCCTCGCCACATTCATACTACATTTTCTTTTATCTCACTTTATTGGTAAGAATTCTTGTCCCACTTCACGTAACATAATACATTCTTTACAGTTCATCTGTTATCGTGCACCCTCACCACATCCTCACCATATCAATGTTACTATAGTTCATCTGTTATCGTGCACCCTCACCACATCCTCACCACATCAATGTTACATTTTCTTTTAGTTCCTCTTATTGGTGATACTCTTTCCATAATTCATTTAACATTAGGCAGGGTTTTTCTAGGGGAGTCCATTCATTTGCGTGCAACCCTCACTGCATCTATATTGCATTCTCTTTTATTTCACTTTATTAGAAAGAACTCTCGGTACATTACTGCCAACTTTGCATTTTTTTTTTTTTTTTTTTTTTTTGTGTATCTTCGTTAGTAGCCAAACTCACCTCCACACAGTATCCTTCACAATACATTTTCTTTCATTTCAGTTACTAGCGTGGTGGCGGGCTCCTCCCCTCACACCGCAGCGGGATGCCTGGAACACAAGCCCCGCACAGCTCTCCACGCACCGGCTCGTTAGCACCACACTAAACCAACCTTGAACCTGAGCCTGAAAACTGGCCTTCCACTCTTCCCTCTCGCAACATTTTATTTCTTCCTATCATTTGTTCATCCCTTTCATTCTCCCACTCTGCTCTTCTTCGCTCTTCCGTGTTCTTTTAAATCTTGACATTTGAGTTCCTCTTGTCTGCTCGAGTGAAGCGAATGGGGCTTTGCTTCGTTCAGAGTTCAAGCACTATAGGGTTGTACCACTGCCAACAAAATCTTTTTCGCCGTGCTTTTATCAAGAGATCTCAAATTTTCCGTGGTATTATTAATTTCAACTTAGGCTCCAGCACACTTGAACGCTGTATGGTTTGAATGCTAGACAAATGTTGCTATCTATCTAGTTGCTTGCGTCTATAGTTTTCAATCAGCAGGAAGCAGAAAGCGAAGGTGGATGAGTGAAAAGTGAGAAAAGATATCTTTCCTTTGATCACAACGACTTGATATGTTTTCTTCCCCAAATCGTCTTCAGTTACACAAGACCTCTAACCGAACCCTACAAACACTGACCAAACATACAGCCAATTAAACAAAAAAAAAAAAAAAAAAAAACGGAAAAGCAGCGTTTCAGCACGTCCTGAGAGCAAGACAGATCCTGGAGGGCTGGACTCGACTGTACTCAGCTCTCTGGACGTCTCTTACTCCTCAACAAAGCGAGGCGAGGCGAGGCGACCGGCGGGGCTCATATACCCGAACCCGCCATTCAGTGGAAAGCCTCCTGATCCGCTCTGATCACCGCACGCACTTGCACCGGCCAAGGCAAAACAATAAAAGGAAGCAAAAGAAGTCGATGCTGCTGCTAAACTCAGGATAAAACTGACCGCACAGGTATATCTTCTTCTTTACTTCCCACGACCTGCACACATTTCTAAAAGGCAAGGCAAGGGAAGCTGAACTGAAGCGAAAGGATGAAAATAAGTAAAGGGAGAAGAGTGTATGTTATTATTTTTTTTTTTCCGAGATGTACTTTTCGTTATTATTTTCTTCCTTAGGCATGTGCGTTCAATTTTAGATACATTTATAAGAGGTAGAGGTGGAGTAAAACAAACATGAAAATAAGTAAAAGAGAAAGATGTTATTTTCATTCTAATATACTTTTGTTATATATATATATATATATATATATATATATATATATATATATATATATATATATATATATATATATATATATATATATATATATATATATATATATATATATATATAGACACAATATGCACTTGTTGTTTTAGATACATTTGGAAACAGAATAGGAGTGAAGCGAAACACTTAAATGAGACGAGAGAACGATACATGTCTGTTTATATTTTCTAACCCAGACACGTGCATGTATTTTTAGATTCTCGTACCTACATTTCAAGAGGGAATAGAAAGTGGAGTGAAGAAAAAGATGGAAGAGAGAAAGAACAAAAATATATTGATGTTATCAGTGAAGGGAGAAAGGTGTATGTTATTATTTTCCTCTTTAGACTTGATGGATTAATTTTTAGATACCTACATTTCAAAAAGGAATAAACAATAGAGTGACATACTCTTTACTTTTAAATTCCTACATTTCAAGAAGGAATAGAAGGTTGAATGAAGTGAAAAGAGAGAAGGATGTACGTCATTATTTTCTTCCTTATCCACATGCAGTTATTTTAGTTACATTTGATAAAATAACAGAAGATGGAATGAAGTAAAACGTTACAAAAATAATTGAAAGGTAAAGAGAGAAAAGTTATATGTGTTATCATTCCTACTTGTGACGCATACGTGTGTGTGTGTGTGTGTGTGTGTGTGTGTGTGTGTGTGTGTGTGTGTGCGTCGGATATGGTGGCCATCTCCCTGGCAGAATACATCCAATGCATACAAATTCAATTCTAATTTTCTTGAGCTTATCTACTTTATGCATTACGGGAATAGGGATAAGGATGATGGTCCACTATTACTGCTGCTACTGTTACTACTACTACTGGTATATTTCATACAGGGACTGCCACGTGTAAGCCTGGTCGCTTCTTGCAGCTTCCCTTATTTCTTATGTTCTTATGTTCTTATCACCCACAAACACACACACAAACACAGATAAACACCTAGAAACACAAGGAAAACAAAATTATAGATAAACACACACACACACACACACACACACACACACACACACACACACACACACACATAGACACACACACACAAAAGTAATCACACAGGTAAACTCTTGTATTAGGGAGGTAAACAGAACAGAATAATATCGAGAGAAAGTAGAAAGTCTTGTACAGTGAGGTGAGATGGATAGATAGATAAATAGATAGATAGATAGACAAATAAACACACAGGTAAACTCAACAAACAGACACGTGTAAACTCACCTGCCAGTCAGATAGATAGAAAGATACAGATAGACAGACAGATAGATAAAAAGATAAATATACAGGTAAACTCAGACAGACACGTGTAAACTCAGCTGTCAGTCTCCACACACACACACACACACACACACACACACACACACACACACACACACACACACACACACTGCTCTTCTAGACAGGGTGGAATCAAAAGCATTTCAACTCCTCTCCTCTAACTGACTGTCTTCAGCCTCTCTCTCACCGCCGCAGTGTTGCATCTCTAGCTGTCTTCTACCACTATTTTCATGTTAACTTCTCTTCTGATCTTGCTAACTGCATGCCTCCCCTCCTTCCGCGGCCTCGCTGCACAAGACTTTCTTCTTTCTCTCACCCCTATTCTGTCCACCTCTCTAACGCAAGAGTTAACCAGTATTCTCAATCATTCATCCCTTTCTCTGGTAAACTCTGGAACTCCCTGCCTGCTTCTGTATTTCCACCTTCCTATGACTTGAATTCCTTCAAGAGGGATGTTTCAAGACACTTATTCATCAATTTTAGACCACTGCTTTGACCCTTTTATGGGACTGACATTTCAGTGGGCAATTTTTTGGGGGGGATTTTTGTTGCCCTTGGCCAGTGTCCCTCCTACATAAAACACACACACACACACACACACACACACACACACAATGAAAGTCCTCGAGCTGGCGTGGCCGAACAAGTCGTCAACCTCTTGTAGCATCACATGACCCTGGAGCTCTCACCTGCACCCCCACCCCTCCACCGCCTCGTCCCCACACCAGGTACCTCATGTGGCGAGGGGGGAGGGAGGGGCGTGGGTGCTGGTTCTCTCTTTGATCTGCTGGGGGTGTGTAGTGGAGGTGGAGGGGGAGGGAGGTAGGAAGCTATTGGGGTAGTAGGAGTAGGAGGAGGAAGAAAAGGAGGAGGAGGAGGAGGAGGGAGATAAGGAGAGGGGGCTACACCACACCTCCACTACATTTCATTCAAAGGCTCCAATTGAAGTTACACGAGTGTTTTTAAGGGTGTTTTTACAGTTGTAGTGACAGATTAACTGGATTTGTACATTGTTACGAGGAGAAACACTGTCAAGAATCCTGGTGGTCATCTCTGTGGCTCTGGCAAACAGTCGTGGTGAGAGAGCAAAGCGTTTTAGAATACTGGTCTGGTCTGATCTCTCATTTAAATATACCAGTGACTTGACTCACGACTACACCACATTTTTTATCTTGCATTTATCTTGCATACAGGGGCAGGACATGGATGTTATGTCAGCTAACGTCACTGTCGAAGCTACCATCAAAACATTGATGAAATGCAGGGACGAAGAAAGCTTTTCATCACTCTGGAAAAAAGCACAGACAACTACAGAAAAAAATTAACCAGTTTACATCAGATGTGCAGCCTGTGACAGCGTCACTCCACAGGAAAAAAAAAAAGCCGTCAAGGAGGCTGCTGGCCTTAACAGGGAGAGCCAGGCAAGTGAAGACAAATTGTCAGACGAACAGAGAGCAAGAAGTGAAATTTATTGATGCACTTGACAGGGTTGTAACTGAGATGCAAGAAAGATTTAATAGTAGGAGCTCAACTGTCCTTACATCTTTGACAAAAATGTTGATGGGAGATGCCAGTGATGACAATACAAGGTTGTAGATGATTTCTACATTCTGCAAGAGGATAGTTTAAAGGCTGAACAAAGTATTTATCAAAGCCTTGCATCTGATTGTCGGCCTAAAACTGCAAGTGAAATCGTGAAGTTCTTAGTTTCCAATTCTTTGTGTTCCACTTTGCCCCACTTGTCAACAGCAGCCAAGGTACGACCCACCACCCCAGCAACACCATGCTCACCAGAGAGATCGTTCTCATGTCTGCGAACACTGAAGTCATACCTGCGATCAACAATGGGACAGGAAAGACTATTTAGCCTAGCAATACTAAATATTGAGAGGAATTTTGTGAGCAAGTTCAACACAGAATCCATAGCTGATATTTTTGGTAGACGTCATGGTAGAGATAAATACTTACTCTGAGGTTCATCTTGATATCAATGTGCAATTACATGTTTTCTTTTTATAGTGCTTTATATTAATTTTTATAAAATGTTCACCTGCAATAAAGATACAAAATAAATCAAACAAAAAAAATATTGATTTATCTATATTAGGTATATGGATAAAATTCAGGCAAAGGGTATCTTGCCCCCCTGAAAGAACTGGACCTCCTACGCCTGTGAGTATAGCGCAGCGCAGCGCGGCCTAAGGGAATGATTAGAACCACAAAATGATGGTGGACTGCGCGACAAGTGCAGACTGCACTAAATAGATCTGGAGATTATGAGATTATGTCACCATTAAGGAGAGTTAAAACACCACGTACAACTTAACATACTTACATTAATCCAACTTAACCTACAAACATTACATTGCTCATAAATCAAAACTTATCACCACCTTACCTACTGGACGTAAGCCTAGGCTGGCAGACGTCCATTATAAATCCCTGTCAAAAGACACACAGTCAGCACAGCATGAGCAACAAGGAGAGAGAGAGAGAGCCCCTGCCAGGCACACCTACTCACCTTGTATGCGGGCGTGTCCAATCTAACGGGACCACCAGCTCCAAACTATAACACACTTAAACTACCTACTAATTACGCACGTGGCGTGGTAGGGAACAACACATTTAATATATATATATATATATATATATATATATATATATATATATATATATATATATATATATATATATATATATATATATATATATATATATATATATATATATATATATATATATATATATATATATATATATATATATATATATATATATATATATATATATATATATATATATATATATATATATATATATATATATATATATATATATATATATATTCTCGTTCTAAATTCTTACAGAGCTCAAGAAAATGTAGTTTTATTTACGAATACAAAAAAGAGAAAACACATATTTATATTCATGATCGTTTCTTTAGGCTCTTCTAAATAATTTTCCATGATCGTTATTTGAATGATATTATCGTCTGTTTTAATTTATTTTTCTTTTTTATTTGTCCCATAACATAAGTTGACAACGTCAGTAAATATGCCACGCATATGAGCTGAAAGCTTAATAGCAAACACACTCCTTGCTGGGTTCATCCAACATGTGAAGTGTTACTGGCAATACTTTTCATTACGCAATGCAAAACACACATCCAGTTGATAAACATTTAATGTAACACGTTTCTAAGAGAAATAATCCACGTGGCCTCGTGTGCACAAGCTTCTTACGTCATCTCTCATACCCGCATCACTTAAACCATACATTTAACACACTCTCTCCATGAAATATGCTGCAAAATAAATTTTCTAACCAAAAGAAAAAAGTAATAATAATAATACATACATATACATATATATATATATATATATATATATATATATATATATATATATATATATATATATATATATATATATATATATATATATATATATATATATATATATATATACGAGTATATACCTTTAGATCACTATAATGGCTTGTCTCTTTCCTCTCTCATTTATTAAAGCACTTCCTTTGTTTTATTTGTGCTTCTTATCTTTTTATGACATTAAGAAAATAATACTTTCACCTGTTGATGTCATTATAGTATATATATATATATATATATATATATATATATATATATATATATATATATATATATATATATATATATATATATATATATATATATATATATATATATATATATATATATATATATATATATATATATATATATATATATATATATATATATATATATATATATATATATATATATATATATATATATATATATATATATATATATATATATATATATATATATATATATATATATATATATATACGAGTATATATACATACTATAATGACATCAACAGGTGAAAGTATTATTTTCTTAATGTCATAAAAAGATAAGAAGCACAAATAAAACAAAGGAAGTGCTTTAATAAATGAGAGAGGAAAGAGACAAGCCATTATAGTGATCTAAAGGTACAGAAGCACCACACACTACATGCATTCACTTTTCCCTAAAAATCACTTGATCACATATACTAGTAATTGACATGAAAGAAGCAACATGGTGCATGGTTGTTGACGTGCCGTGTTCAAGGCAGAGTAACAGTGACAGCCTTCCAGTAACACAGTGAAGCCAAGCCTACAAAGCTGTGCCACACGCCGCACTACACACCCACCTGCAATGTTTGATGGACAACAGAGCCGCTAAGCTATACGTACCAGTGCAACGAACTGAAAATGTACGAGCCTTTATTTTTGTAGTCTTGGAATACCTGAGCAGAGAGAAGTGTGTGGAGAGGTAGAGGTGCAGGCTCTTGTAGTGTGCTCGTCCCTTCAGGAGATGCTCCTGGAGACAGCAATGCATCTCAAAGATTGATAGATTAAATAGCAAACTCATCAGGCTTAGGTGCCCCAATAGAAAAAAAATAAATAAATAATAAACAAGTTAGTACACTAATAGCTAAAGCAAAACGCCCTTTTCCTTTTGTTTTCTTTATTATAATTTTTTTATTTATTTATTTATTTCATTTAATTAATTAATTAATTTATTTATTTATTTATTTTCCATTTTGATAACTAATCTACGGCCTTACATGTAACAGCCGCCTGGCACTGACTCGTGGGGCGGAGCATAACTGCGTGGGCTTCACACGTGTTAATGTGCAAATGTGACACTACATATTAGCTTTACCATCCAACGTGGCTTTATCAAATGAAAATCTCACCATTAACTGACTTTTTTGAGATGCCGCACACGTGAGTCTGGTGGAAGTTATACATAGCATCCAAATGAGTTATGCTCTGCTCTGAGATAAACACACCCATTACTTTAGTCGTAATTGGCGTGTAGTAAATCCTGTCCTACAAACTCCACAATAATAGCTTCTGAAAAATGTTCTTGTGGGGCCAAGTGACCGTACACACCAGCCCATTCACCTCAGCCAGTGGCAAGCTATCAACAAACTAATCTTCAGTGTGACAGTCATAATCAAAAGAGGATGAAGGGAAATCCGAATCCCAGTTTAAGGCTGTCTTTCAACTCTGAGTCATTAGGTAACCAGGAAGAGATGCTTCAGAATAAATACTTACAAATTATTTCAGAGCTTTCCCAAAATTAAATACTCTCGTATGGTCACATTTTCAAAATCTAGGCCTTAATTTGCAAAATTCCCAAAGAATCCTGGTTCAGTATTCTTGCGAGAAAGTGTACTTCTCTTCATGACCCTGGAGACCTGCCACAGAGCTTGAAGTAATGCTAAGTTGGTGCAGTGAATGTGTACATGGGACGGTGTGCAAACTTCAAATAATTTCAAACATTTAGTAATTTCCTCACTAAATTCCATATAATAAGAATCTACAATGAATCCAGCAAAAATTTTTCTTTCATTAATGAAATAGGCAAACTACCCAAACAGTGCAGCAGTTTATGCACTTACAGCACACACTACAGCACAGACAGCCCGCTGTGGCAATAAGCTTGCAATGGAATGCCTGATGCCTTACCACTACTCGGGCAGCTGGACTCACCCACATCTCTGAAATGCCTTTATCATTCATGTGCATTTTTTTTTTTTTTTTTGTCAGTTTTAGAGTAAGATTATTATTATTATTATTTTTTTTTTTTTTTTTTGTGCATGACCTTAAGTAAAATCTTTGATAAAGTCTCTTGAAATAATATTCCCCAGTGTTTACATTACACTTCAAAAGAGTGTTCCTGAGGCTTTTCAAAGCCTCACTGACGTGAGAGGGATTTTCTGGCATCATGCTTAGACTCTCAAACAGGGAAAAGTGCACACCTTGCTTACAATGGTAATCACTCACATTCCCTTTCTTGAATTTTCTTGACAGATGTTTCACCTACCTGTCTATGTATACGAGTACCACCTCACAAGAGAAGAGCTTTGAAGCACACTGGTAAAACAGCGCGCACACTAAGGTTGGTGCCATGGTTATGTTGGCAACGACTGGTGGTCAACGCCTCAGAAGCAAAGCCAAAGCTTCATCGAGGCTGACTGATGGGCAGTTTTACACCATAATGGGTGATCTGAGAGCAGACATTGCAAAATTCTTGAACTACTTCAGAATGTCTCAAGAAAGTTTTAATGAGCTCCTTACCTTACTTGGTCCCTACATGCAGAAAGCCAATACAAGCATGACGCGGAGCATTCCAATTGAGGAGCGACTTGCCTAACTTACCGTCACGTGTCCGTCGCTCAGCCACAGTCGTTCATGTGCGCGGGTCCTCGACACAAAGTCGCGCCACACTGTGGCGGTGATGAGCGACAGCTCACCACAGTCGCTTGCCACAGATGCTCGTGTGCGCGGGACAGCTTCTAAACAATGGAAACTTATGGAGAGCTACATCCCTGCCAGGACGTGGCGCCACGAGTCGCTCATGTGCTACCTATCTGTGCACGGCAGCGGCTCCCACACTGTGCCTTCCCCTGCTCACCACTGTGCACGGTGCCACCTTTTCTCACAGCAAAGAAGTTTTCAAAGGTTCCACATGCGCAGGTACTGTACATAACATTCAGCAATACGAAAGATCACGTTTGTCTTATTTAATAACATATTAATCAAACAAATGGCAGACATGCTTTGCTGATGAACGCATACTGTAGCCTACCTGGTACCATACACTATGCTCCATGTACAGAATGTCCTCCACGTGCTTTCCTCAGCTGTTGCTGCAATACGACAAACTGTACAAACAACAAACTGGTCCTCGAGCACTTAATTCCTTTATCTATCCACTCGACGCAACCTTCCAGGCATTGTCTTCAGTCACACTCAACTCTTCCTGTCTCCCACACTGAACATACTTGGACAGTCCTCTACTGAAAACCTTGACTGAAAATTTCATATATATGTTCTCGCTGCACAAGACTTTATACCTCTTTTCCCCTTCATTCTGGCCATCTTTCTAAGACAAGAGTAGACATTATCTTCATTCTTTCATCCCTTTCAGTGGTAAGCTCTGAAACTATCTTCCTGTTTTTGTTTTTTCGTCTTTCCTGTTTGAAACGAAGAGTATCAAGACACTTCAGAGGTTAACTGGCCATCACTCGAACATAAGAACATAACAAAACATAAGAAAAGTTGCTCAAAATGGAAAATGAGTTCTTCAGCAAAACTGCTTCAAGACTGATTTAAGACGCTTCTTTATGTTAGGGAGGAACTTTGGCCTAGGCCAGTGAAAAAGCTATCAAGGAAACTCCCACTCAAGGTGATAGTCCATAAAAAGTGTGGTCATGTTTCCAAAATTTGAGAACAAGTTTCTTGAAACAGTTCAAGTCAAAGGCATGAGGAAATGCAAAAGCAGGCAGAAAGTTTTACAGTTTACCAGTACAAGGGATGAAAGATTGAAAATATTGGTTGACTCTTGCATTAGGGAGGTGAACATAATAAGATCAACCCCGACCTGCCCAGCACCGCCTAGGTGCGTCAAGCCCCTCCGATCCCCGCCACGTCCCGCCGCGGCTAAGGTAACCATTTTCCCTCACATATTTAGCATAATTTCGAGGGTTTTGCAGGTGTTTCCAGGTTATTTAAAGGCTCGCTGTTCAGGAGTAGGTCGAGGAGGTGGAGGTGGAGGGGAAAGGATCGGCGACACACACACACACACACACACACACACACACACACACACACACACACACACACACACACACATTAAATGGGAGTTTAAGAGTTAAAGCCTAATTATACAGCTCTATGACTCGTCTCTGATCTGCGACACACACACACACACACACACACACACACACACACACACACACACACACACACATTAAATGGAAGTTTAAGAGTTAAAGCCTAATTATACAACTCTATGACTCGTCTCTGATCTGCGACACACACACACACACACACACACACACACACACACACACACACACACACATAAAGGAGAGTTAAGCTTGTGAAAGTGTAGTATTAACACCACACCACCACACCATATACAACAACACACTACACCACACTACACTACACCACACATCACATCACCACCTAATATCACACACCACACCACGACCACTCATTACCACACCACATCACCAAAACCACCAACACCACCACCACCACCACACAACATACCACACCACACCACAGCACACCACACCACCACACCACGGTATCCTTGTCGCCCCGACCTGCCCAGCATCGCCGAGCCCCGCCAAGTCCCTGCGACCCCCGCCTCGTCCCGCGCGGCTTGGGTAACCATTTCCCGTCACATTTTTTGCGTAATTTCGAGTGTTTTGCAAGTGTTTCCAGATGATTTAAAGACTCGTTGTGTAGGAGTAGGTGAAGGAGGTGAAGGTGGAGGGGACAGGAGGAGAGTGATGTGGCAGGGGAGAGGAGGAACACGTAGGGAGGATTGATGGAAAAAAAAAACTACTTCGGCTCTGTACCACGATTTTTTTTTTCTCTTTTATTAGTAAAGTTTGCATTGTTTTGATATTTAATTTGTTGACAGAAAAGTAAAACAAGTCATAATATGTAATTAAATGTTGTCTAGCTATGTTTTCTTTCCCGTCAAAATAACACTTTCGTCATTTTATAAATTTTCATTTTTTTTTTTTTTTATTAGCACGCCTAGGCTTGTTTTGGTGATTGGTTAAAGACTTAAAATATATAAAAAATGTGTCACGACTAATAATATTTAATAAGATCTAGTCTAACTAGTCGTATTTTCAAATTTAAATTGAGACCGTTGATACATTTGAATTTTTTTTTCTTTATACGACGCGGAATTCGTGTTTTCTTTATCTATCCGGAAAGTACATTTTTTTTTTATTCAGAATATGTAATATGATCTAGTCTAGCTGTGTTTTTCATCTCGATATTATAAGGTTTTTGTGGCCCCGTTCGTAAAATTTACAGATCGTTTCTTGATTTTTTCTTAATTATTATTATTAAGACTGGAAATGTTTTCATATTCCAGATACTTATCAAAGTATTTATCAAGTCAGAATATATAGGTCATAACAGTCTAACTCCGTTTTTTCTTGGGGTCGATTTCATAATGGACTAACGAACTAAGTTAAGCTATGACATCATCAGTGAGGTCATCAGGATACTGAGGGACGGGCCGTCCCTCCTTTCCAGTCTCTGCGTCAATGCTCAGCGTGCTAGTTGAAGTATATGGCAGGACAGAATACACAGTGCAGTCCAGTCTGGGCGTCTTTCTTCTCCAGAGTTTCAAAATGAATTGTCGTAGGTACGCAAAATAAAGGACCGAGACAAACGTTTTTCCTGCCTCCCTCCCCGCCTGTGCATCAATGTTTAGTCAATCCTCCGAGTTTTTTCCAGACTCAGACGTGAAGGAAAACCAGAATTAACAAGAAAATTAGATACGTAGCCCCTCAAAAATGTGAATGATGACACCTATGTGTACTGCGAATTGTTTCCGTGATAACACCGCCTGCCTCTCACAACACCAGGCACTGCAGCAGGGGGAAAAATTACACGTACTTGTGTGTGTGTGTGTGTGTATGTGTGTGTGTGTCGCCGATCAGAGAGGAGTCACAGCTGTGTGTGTGTGTGTGTGTGTGTGTGTGTGTGTGTGTGTGTGTGTGTGTGTGTGTGTGTCGCCGATCAGAGAGGAGTCACAGACCTGTGTGTGTGTGTGTGTGTGTGTGTGTGTGTGTGTGTGTGTGTGTGTGTGTGTGTCGCCGATCAGAGAGGAGTCACAGACCTCTGTGTGTGTGTGTGTGTGTGTGTGTGTGTGTGTGTGTGTGTGTGTCGCCGATCAGAGAGGAGTCACAGACCTGTGTGCGTGTGTGTGTGTGTGTGTGTGTGTGTGTGTGTGTGTGTGTGTGTGTGTGTGTGTGTGTGTGTGTGTGTGTGTGTGTGTGTGTGTGTGTGTCGCCGATCAGAGAGGAGTCACAGACCTGTGTGTGTGTGTGTGTGTGTGTGTGTGTGTGTGTGTGTGTGTGTGTGTGTGTGTGTGTGTGTTTGTGTGTGTGTGTGTGTGTGTGTGTGTGTGTGTGTGTGTGTGTGTGTGTGTGTGTGTGTGTGTGTGTGTGTGTGTGTGTGTGTGTGTGTGTGTGTGTGTGTGTCTAATAATAATAATAATATTATTAATAATAATAACAATAATAATAATATTGGACGGTTTATTGATATTACAGTATTTGTACAGAAAATCCACAATGGTTTGTTGGGGAGGTTAAACATCAAACATAAGGTTAATGTACAGATATGAACTAACTTTTAATGTGACGCACCATGGCGGGAATCGCGCAGAGGCGGTATCGGTCCGTGCGCGGCGCCTTTAGGGGCGTTATCAGGTTGTGGTGTCCCGTGGCACGGACCGGGCGAGGCGCGTCTGGCCGCAGCATGTAGGCGTGGGTGGCGCACCACGCTCTTCCCAAATTTCTCCAGGGCTTTTCGGTTTCTTGCCGACAGTTTGGGCAGACTCAGGGTGGCCAGGGCGTCATCGCAGTTCGTGTAGGCAGGGCCAAGGGTGACCCTGCACACCCTCTTCTGCACACTGTCCAGCTGCTGCTGTTGGGTGTGGGTGAGAGGGGGTGTTTTCATGGCTCTGGTGATACATAGGCAGGAATTTCGCACCATCAGCCTGAGAAAGCATCCATCAAAACACAACTGATATATGTTCACTTGGAAAATTTGAATATTTTTCTTATGAGAGAACAAAGCATTACAAAATCTTGGTACATGCTCTCTTTTTTTTACGATCTTTTCATCTTGCATGTGTTGGCAGGAGCCCCATGGAGCAGGCTGGGGTGCTCGGGGCAGTGCGGGACCGGGACGGGAATGGCAGCTACCCAGACATTCATTCGTGGTTCGTGCGGGGCAGCGGGTGTCGCCGGTGGTGGCAGAGTGCTGAGGACCGCAGGAAGGACATCCACAGATAATGACACGCTTAATAGAAGCTCAGAGTCCATAGTCTTCCGGTTGAGTCTTTCTGATCTCCAGCCGCATTCTTGTCTTACTGGTCTTATTTCAGTTACCTCTAATAAACTGTAGTTGAGTTTTCAAGTGTGTTTTGATAACGTTAGTGATAGTTTAGCAGTTTCAAAGAAATATCATTAGATCTTATATTTAACAAGGATTCTTCGACCTCAGCAAATTGTAGTGGAAGTTATTTGGAGTTTGAAGGATGCTTCCATGATCCGGGGGTGATTAAAAAATCCCATACCAATATCAAGCAGCACTGCAGGATTGTGGATTCCCAAGGAAGTTTTCATAACTGTGTTGATAGTCTAAATAAGGAATATAATTTTGAACAGGCTCCAGAGGATGCTACTTTTTTTTTATGAGCGTTTCAGTGATGTTACTGATAGTTTAACAAGAATCCTGCACCTACACGTACACTCCTGTGTGAGGTATTGAAGTTTGGGGACAAAGTTCCAGAAGCGAGACTGAGGTGGTTTGGTCATGTCAGGAAAAGAGACGGGACGGGGGGTGGGGGGAGGGTAGCGGTAAGTTGGAAGGAGGATGCTAGAGATGGATCTCTCCGGCAGAAAAGAAAATCTTTAGGTGCAGTGAAAAAAAGATGCGCTTCTAATGAGTATATATATATATATATATATATATATATATATATATATATATATATATATATATATATATATATATATATATATATATATATATATATATATATACAAGTGAAGATTTTAGTACTTTAAATGAGCAGTTTCCTGTGGATGATTTCAAAATTCTAGCCAGAGGAAACTCAAATAGTGACACTAAAATACTTGAATCATTAATCATAAAAAGGACGAATCCAACATCTTGCCCTCTCGGTTTTTCATATGGCGCTTCGAAGCAGTATTCTTTGTTTTCCTCTTCCTTTCTCGTCTCTTCTTCCCTCAGTCCACCTCCAACACGCTTCCACATCAGGTAACCACTCTCTCTTTCCTATTTTATTTTTTATATGTATTTCTCAAATATTTTCTTTTCCTCTTTTCTTTATCTTTTCATCTATTTTACATTTTATCCATTGTTACTTTTTTATATAAGTTTTTTATTCGTTTTTACGTATTGTACTCGTATGTGTTCTTTTACCTTGTATTATATCTTCGTTCTTATATTTTAGCTTGAAAATGCCGTCAGTCATACGGCGAAACGTTGCAACAATAAACCTCACTCCGCCAAACTTGCTCTAACTCCACACCTGCGTTGTCCATACACGTCCTTTTACACCATATATATATATATATATATATATATATATATATATATATATATATATATATATATATATATATATATATATATATATATATATATATATATATATATACTGACGCGTCGAAGAAAGGAAGTGGTGGCGTCAGCATGAGTGCAAAGGTTCAAGGAATGAGTTTGTGTCAGCGTCATTGATCTAAACAGTTGCTGACATGAGCATTGGTGTCATTACCCAGGAGTGTGAACACCATGCCGCTAATGTGTGTGTGTGTGTGTAAACTCTCTCTCTCTCTCTCTCGAGAGAGAGAGAGAGAGAGAGAGAGAGAGAGAGAGAGAGAGAGAGAGAGAGAGAGAGAGAGAGAGAGAGAGAGAGAGAGAGAGAGAGAGAGAGAGAGAGATTTACCACCTGAATATTATAGACTTCGAGCACACTTGAGCACACACAGACGCACACAGATACCCCCACACACACACACCCACACACACACACACACACACACACACACACACACACCTAATAATCAATGAAGTACCATTTCCTCTTATTTACTCTATCGTGACACGGAGTTAACGCAGAATGACCGTCTCATCACTGAGCCAGGGAGGCTGACCAGATGATCAATTGTTATTCAGACCAACACCTGCGCGTTTACTTGCCACACTCCACATTTTTACCCCTCAAGGGGGCACATTTACTGCTTCACAACACACACACACACACACACACACACACACACACGGTGGCAGATCACGAGTTACCATTCCTGCCAGACTACAAGGAGAGGGGGATGACAAGTTCTGCTGGGTGGAATTTCTCGTACAATCTAACTGGAAGGTCAATGGGATGTTGAGTGTTTTGACTTAAGATTTTCTAGTCTTTTGTTAACGCCTTGTTCTTCTACCGAGGAATTGGTGCCGAGTCTGGGAGACACAGCTATTCTGAAACGCTTTGCTGTCTCACCACGACTATTTTCAAATCCAAGGAGGTAATTAGCCCGGTTCCCAAGAATGTTTCTCCTGTTAATAGTGTACAAACTTATTAATCTGTCACTAGAACCGTAAGAGCACACGTAAAAACTCTCATAACTTCAACTAGAACCTTTTTAATTTTGTGAGTACTTATGTTTTCGGGAATATTTTGGTCTATGAGGTGACTGACACGTGGGAGAGAGAGGGAGGGAGGTGTTAGTGGGTGACGCAGAAATACCAGTTGTCGGTAAGGATAACAGTGAGACTGAAGACACTGATAAACACATTGAGGATAAGCAGCACAACACTGGCTATGAATTACAGGAAGCTCATCGTGATACCTCAAGTTATTACCCCTGAGAACCCCAGTAATTCAGGTGCAAGTGAAGGAAGTATCAGGCTAACCACCACTAAACCAACTGAACGTCCGAGGGAAAAAGCAAGAATGTTACATTTAATGTTTTTTTTTTCTTTACATATTATTTATAAAGCTCTCCAACCTTCAGCTTTCTACAAGTTTTTGCATTTATATTTCGTCATTTCACAGGACTATGACAATACTAATGGTAACAGCAGCAACGGAGGGGAAAAATAACTTGGCTATGTTTCTGACGAAGGCATCAATTTGATCCTCCTGAAGATGGTAATAGTAACCTGATGCATTGCGTCACCGTCGCTTCAAGTACCGCCATCGGGGCCTAGCTGTGGGCCCCAAAACACAATGTGGCGTCGGCGTTGCTGAGACTTGGCCACCGACCGCTGTGGCAAGTTGTGTGTTTGACAGACAAGCCTCACTACACCTCCTGTCCCCTGTGCCACTCTGTCACCCACAATTTGGCGGATGTTTGCTATATACAACTTTTTTGTTAGTGTTGGTGTTATGGGAGGAATAGACAGTGAGGGTGAGAGAAGACGGTAAAGAGTACAAGATTAAGGTTGGGTGAAAATATGAAGGAAAGTCGTAGAGCGAAAAATGACGGAATAACCGTCAATGTTGAATGATAATATATATTTTGATATAAGTTTTGAGAGTTAGCGTGAATAAATTGAGTGGCGTTTGTATAATAGGTAAAGTCACTCGTGGTGAGTTTCTGTGGTTTTCAGGTGAATGTCAAAGGTGAACGTATAAAAATATGTATATTTAGATATATGTACAGAGTTGTGGAGAAGGGTGTGGCGCTACGGGACAACGGATGTCCTCTGCGTGGTACAGCGTTACACCCTGGCAAGAGACTGCCGGAGCCGGCACAAGGGACGCTTAGCGCCTTCAAAAAGGGTTGACACTAGAAATAGGGGCGGGTTGACCGCACTCACAGTACATGAATATATTCATAACTATAACTCTCTAATTACATAAATAAGGCAAGAGAAAACCTACTTATAGCTAAGAGTAATACATGCCAAAATACATTAGGGAGAGATTAATTATGGAGAATACTTAGATACTATGATGTAGGTGCTACTGATTACTTATCCATGGCAATAAAAGGAGTATGGAAAGTTCTATGGTGTGTGTGTGCGTGTGTGTGTGTGTGTGACGTAGGGTGGCGTGAACATGTCGGCCCCACCATTATCCGCCAACAGCCACTAGCTACACTTATGCATATATGTATACATACACTTATATTGCTAACCAGGCAAGGCATTATAAATGCAATACTTATTATTATTAATTATGTGACACCGTTACAAATTGAGTTAATTCATGAATAAATAAAATGTATGAGCAATGTCTGATACTCATGTGAGTGTATGAATAGTATCAATTTTGAAAGGTTTATGTGTATAATGATCTCGGTGATGCCTTTGATATAGTGTTGACTGGTGTCTTGAACCAGGCGTGTTGCCTTCCCTGTTCGTGCTCGTGTCTTGTGCTTGTGTACGTGAAGGCCTTGAGTGAGTGTGTGTATTAGTTTGTGTTTGATTTGGTTTCCTCTTGCGTATAGTGTTTTAATGACTGGGTCTAGTTTTGCGAGTGCGTGCAGTTCTTTGGAATTTTTGGTGTATGTGTATTTTTCATTATAAACGAAGCGTAGTGCTTTGTTCTGTTGTCGTTGTAACGATAGTGAATGTGATGTAGAGATTGCGTTTAGAGCATGTGCTGGGTAGGTAAGTAATGGTAGTACGCACGCTTTTACAAGGTGTAGTTTGATGTTAGTGTTTAGTGCATTTAGTGATGTCCTTTATGTGTTTTGAGTATCCGTGTGTGCCCAGCTTAAGCCCCAATATTTCAGCGTCTTTTGTGTATGGTATGTTGTTCCCGTCTATGGTGACTGGCCTCATCTTTTTCATTGTTATAGGCAGTAATGTGAATTTTTGTGTGTTTGTTTTGATTTTTCATTTGTTTTCGTGGTTGTTGATGTTTTTTTTTTACATTTCTCTTTATATTTTGTTTGCGAAGATATTTTATGATTTACCTGCATATGTGATGATATGTGTGATGTCGTCTACGTATTGGATATTTGTGCTGTCTGTGAATGGTGTTGCAATGTCGTGTGCCTATATAGTGTAGGTGTTCTCAAATAGAGTGGTAGATGAGTGGAACGGACTCAGCAATCATGTTGTTAGTGCTAAGACATTAGGGAGCTTTAAGAGAAGATTAGACGGGTTGATGGATGGGGATGATAGGTGGAAATAGGTAGGTATATTTCATACTGGGACTGCCACGTGTAAGCCAGGTGGCTTCTTGCAGCTTCCCATATTTCTTTTGTTCTTATGTTCTTAAGTCATAAAAAGAGCTGCCTGTGAGTCGCACATGACAACACCGCTGAGGCTTCTCTGACAGAGGAGACTCACAGCATCCAAGACATCGCGCAGCTTGCACAATGTGGAGCTGGAGTGAGGCGGCAGCCGATGGCCAATCCAGCACGCTTCTGGTGGTTCCGTGTCAGGAGAAAAGATTGCACATCCTGCCATCCCGTCTGCCTGCACAGACCCATCCGTGTACTGTACATGTGGTGCAGTGAATCGATGGTAGTGGAGACAGTCGCTATGGCTTCCAGTGCTAGGTGTTTCTGTAGGACGGGAGGGTGAGCCTTGCATGTGGGGGTGTAGCGGACTGCCGAGTTAAGGGGAGTGGACGCCTCTTACTCTTAGAGCTGACGTTCATATGTCTGATCTTCATGATTTTGGTGTGTGTGTGTGTGTGTGTGTGTGTGTGTGTGTGTGTGTGTGTGTGTGTGTGTGTGTGTGTACCTTAGTACCTACAAAAGCAAATTCCCAATTTTCGCTGAAATTCGCCGATTAGTTTTTGTAGTTTTTTTTTTTTTTAACCCCCCCAAAAAAAAGTGACCGATAAAATTTCTTCTCACTTGTTTTTCAACCAATTCCTATAAAATTTAGTGTCGATAATATACATACATGTATCTTCACTTCCCCAAAGATAGATTTTTATTAGACATTTCGTTCTGAAATAAAAACTAAGATTTTTTTCTTCAAACTTTTTCTTTTTTTTTTTTTTTTGACACAAAAAAAAAAAAACCTAGCACAGTATGACGAGCCTTCTTTGAAAATCTCTTTGGGGAAAAATATCCCGTTGTTTCCTCTTTCCAGCAATACCTTTACATTTCCATTATCTTGTAGGACAACGAGGGAGAAACACTTCATGTATGAAAAACTTAAGTTTTGAGATACGAGCCGTTTTCTTCTGAGAAGTGTGTGTAATTCCATATGTTGGGTTTTTCTGGTAAAATTTTACATGCATTAGGATAATAATTATATAACCAAAAGGAAACCATCGTTTATGATCATATTGAGGGCTAACTGGCACCTGGTCCCCTCCTGCATGACAGGATATTAGTCACTCGCAGGTGAGTTTATCAGAGGGCGCCACGCTCCTCTTTGTCGCCAGGATCATTAGCAGCTGCCTGGCTGGTAGTCTTCACTTCCTTCTCTTGAATGGGGCTTCTTTTCAGTCCTCTTCTGTACAGGAGTTGTTGTTCTGCTTTCTTGAATGCCTCACCCAGCGAGTGTTCTGTGAGGCACCAACCCACTATGAGTTAGTAAACTTGGATTCAAGTACCCGAAGTTGTGATGTAATACGGTCACAGCGGCAACAGATTTGACACTTTTGGTCCCAACATACTTAGTTTTGCTGCATTTAGCCCATAGATGAGAATGTTATGGTGGTGGTGGTGGTGAAACAAAGGCAGCGTGTGGTGGCGACCTGCTGCCACAACGCAACTCCTCTTGATTATTATTCTTTTCCGTCATCTTGTTTGGCGCATCTATCCGTGCACGCTTTGCTTTATTATAACGAGGCATGCTTCCAAATAGAAATGAAAATGAAGTAGCCTTGGATAGCAGAGCATAAACACATTCTGACCTCTGGCAGGACTGACCGCAGTTGCCAGCCTTCCTTTGAGTCCCTCGTGGCTCATCAGTGGTGTTGCTAACAGAACCTCCACATATATTAAAAAAAAAAAAAAAAAAAAAAAAAAATTAAATTTACGAATTTGTAAGCCAGGTGACCGAGCACGTGGCAAGCACGTGGCGCGCGGGACATTTAAAGACCTTTAATAATGGTAAATAAAGGTGATTTTTTTAAATATAAGGAGTAATGGTATCAACTTGTGGTTTTCACAGAAAATGCCAGACATGTTAAGGGTGACTATGATGTTAATAACTCAATTTTTAACCTCCGGGTCGAAAAACGTAATTTTTTAAGGCGTCTCCTCCCCTTAAGACCTCAGGGAACACACTGCATTAGATTAGTAGCTTCCTTTTGGGTTGACTCTTGCAAGTTTCCATCAGTTTGGTTGGCGGGCAGACTGGGGCATGGAGTGTACCTTCTGATTTAGTGTGGGAATCAGTTTTTTGCTGAATGTCATACACTTTGGTTTGAGGAACAGAAGGTTTCAATGCTTTTCTTTTTCAATTTTTTTTCAATTATCTCCAAGTCCGATTTAATTTGATTTAATTGTAGTCATTTGCAGCCATTAGGAATCTAGAAGCCTTATGTTTGTACCACAGTAATTTTTGGAATGAATAAGGTATGTTTTCTTTTTTTTTTTACACACTGCGATTCCACTTGTCACACGTCGATCATAATCGTTACAGATTCACAGGCGGACTGATGTTGGGTTCAGCTGTGCCTGTGCTTCCCCACTACATCGCCTGGCCTTGCTCTGTTCTCACTAATCGTGCATAGAAGGATCAATTTATCTTCAACAGTTGCTTCCTGGGGGTTGAGATTTGCCATTAATAAATATGCCCATCTTTGTTGTGTCAGACAACACCTTGCTGCGGAGCTCTTCACTCCCTTAATGGTGTCCCCATTAGTCTCTGCTTTCATGAAGATCTTGACAGCAGACAAATTTCACTACGTCACAAGTGCAGTTGCAAACATTACAGGTATTGCTACAGACTTACTGAATCCTATTGTCTGAGAGAGAGAGAGAGAGAGAGAGAGAGAGAGAGAGAGAGAGAGAGAGAGAGAGAGAGAGAGAGAGAGCCCAGGTAGCATGCTTGAGTGATGTGCATCCAGAGTGGGAGGTGTGTAATAAAAAGAATGAAAGAGCTGAGCAGTGTTAGGGAAGAAAGCATAAATATGATCAGGATGACACTAGATGAAACTGAAAGAGAGCTGTAATGCTATACTGAAAACAAATACTGGAGAAGAGAAGGCAGGCTGGCAGACGGAAGACACAGAGAGGCAAGGTTGTGAGGGTGGGAGGTGGATGAGGTGCTGAGTGAATTGAGGGTGTGAGGCAAGCCAGAGACAACCTGCAGTACCTCCATGAGAGGAGAGTCACTGTATCTGACTTTTGTGATCCTGGAGTCTCACGCTGTCATAAATTCTTACCTTCCTGACTTTCACGCATTATTTCTTTGAGTTGCGTATGGGTCACGCATTCCTACCATTGGCATCACAAGTAGTAAAAACAAATACATACGTGTTATGTATAGTATACAGTGGGTGTCTGAGTTACAAGCATTCAGAGATACAAGCAGCTTACTTGCAGAATGAAATTGTGCTCAGTGTTGTTCCCTTTGCCAACCGTAAGTTTAAGATTGGCACTATGGACCAAATTAGTTGTTTTATGGCAGCCAAGGTGGCCAGAACACAACAACATCGTCCCCGAGGAAGGAATAATCTATCCAAAAATAAATGTTCTGAGTGTTTCAAGTGATGCAGAACATCATCATCAAAACAACTTTTGAGTACATACAAATGCTCCTTATACTGTTAAAAAAGAAAAGAGGGACCGTGTATGCGTCCAGTAAAGCTTGTGGGAGCAGGTGTGGAGAGAGAGGGCTGAGGGAGTGCAAAGTTCCAGCCTTCACCACAGGTCATGTAGGAAGAGTAGTCTTGTCAGTTTTGTAAAAGATTCAGTGATTTTTTTCTCTTATTTTTCATTATTCAATATAAACTTTGAGATATTTTTCTGATGCACTTCATTGTGTTGTGCACCTGCTGTGCCTCAGTGCTAATGAGATATGGGGGGGATAGTATTACTAATTAGTATAGTCTTACATTCTGGGAAAGAAAAAAAATCCTATTTTGCAGGTTTTCATTGCATTTTATTTCTCACCATTGTAAAACAACTCAGATGATTGTTTACAATGAGGCGCTTTAATGGAATTGCACTTAACATTTCAATGAATGAATCACTGTTTTATCCACTGTACCTTTTCTCCAAACACACATAAGCACAGGAATTATTTGTAAAACATCGTATTTGATGGCTCATAAGACGCATGGGCTCATAAGACGCACCCAGTTTTGCCAGACATTGAAATAAAAAAAAAGTAAATAAATAAATAAATAAATATTAATAAATAAATAAATAAAAATAAATAAATAAATGAGCGGACTTAAGCTCTGAATATGAAGTGCAGTATTTCACCTGACATTTGAAGACTCTCACATGCATTTAGATCATTATTAGATCCCAATATTTTGCATCTAAAAACTTCAATATTTGCTAGTAGCCTACTTACTAATCCTCTTGTGAGGTGTAAACATGTACCTGGCATATGGCGTCGGCAGCGACTGTGAGAGACTACGGGGTTAATAAAGTTTGTTCATAAGAATGTCAAAAGATAGGTGTAATTTTAATTGTATGAAAGTGCGTCTTACCTCAAGGAGTAACGGCATCACAGTATTAAGAACGCAGTGAAGCTTGCCCGTGTCACCGGGTTAGGCGCGTAACCGACCACGTGTTTGTTTTGGTACATGCAATGCGTGTGCATGGTCACTTGGGCAAATCCTTCCTGACTGGCGTCATTCTGTGTGAATTACCGGTAAGTATGATCTAATATATATTGTTACCTTGAAAGGAAGACTTGTTTTGTGGTGTAGTATAAATCATCACTTTGTTTACATATGCGAAGATTTCTGGGGTTTGATTTCAGAGCCTCTGTTGCCATAGTCTTACAACCAACCACTGCCTCAATGCTGAACCTTGGCCTCATAGGACGCAGGCTCATTTCATGACACTTTTTTTTTTTAGGGGGGGAGAAAAGGTGCGTCTTATGAGCCATCAAATACGGTATAAAATGTTGCAAATAACACCTTATATTTTGTCATGTAGTATTTTAAAATAAGTAAGCGCTACATCTGGCAAGACACTTATGACAGACTTCTGATAAATGTATTATGAAAAGTGTTCAAAGTTGTGATACACATCTGTCTTAACTGTGACACATTGCATATCTCAGTGAAGAATATGGGCCCACTCCCTTCTACCTCCGCCAGCAGTACGACAAGATCTGGTGTGGCGTTACATTGTGGAATATGCAATTTTTTTAATGTTACCAAAAAATTATGATGAGTTTTGAGCAAAACGAGTTGCAAGGAACCTTCCAGAACGCACATCCCTTGCAACTCCAACATTTGCTGTACTCATCTCCATGTCCAGTTCTTATACCTCAACATACAAATCTTCATGTGGATAAACTACTTGTTAATCACAACACTAGTAATGCCTCAGGAACCAAGGCAATGGAAAAGAGCTAATGTAGTGCCAATACACAAAGGGAGAAATAAAATGGAAACATTAAATTATGGATCAGTGTTACTAACAAGTATTGGAAGCAAGCTTTGTGAAATAGTAATTAAAAACAGATTGGTGCAGTATTGAGAAGATGAAAAGATTATTACAGAAAAGCAATTTGGATTCAGGAAAGGAAGATCCAGTGTCACAAATCTACTGAGCTTCTACATGAGAGTAATAGATGGAGTGCAAGAGAGGGACGGATGGGTTGATGTGGTATACCTGAATCTCAAAAAAGCATCCGATAAAGCTCCCCACAAAAGTCGTATGTGGAAGCCAGAGAATGGAGGAGGGCTAAAGGGAGCAACATTGAAATGGATGGAGGACTATTTACAAGGGAGGGAAGTGAGAGATGGGTTGATCCGGTACACCAGGATCTCTAAAAAGCATCTGATAAAGTTCCCCTTAAGAGTCTTATGTGGAAGCTAGAGAATGGAGAAGGACTAAAGGGAGCAACATTGAGATGGATGGAGGATTATTTACAAGGGAGGGAAGTGACAACAGTAATTAGAGATGCTAATTCAAGTTAGCAGAAAGTGACAAGTGGGGTACCGCAAGGGTCTTTGTTGGCACCTATTATGTTTCAGATATATGTAGATGATATGACAGGGCATCTATATAGTTATATAAATCTTTTTGCTGATGATGCAAAAATAATGAAAATAAAGAATGAAACTGACAGCAAGGAATTACAAAAGAATATTGGCAAGATACATGCATGGAGCCAAAGATGGAAACTAGAATTTAATGCCAGAAAATGCCACATGATGGAAATAGGAAAAGTAAAAAGAGACCTTCATGGAATTACAAAATGGGAGAAGAAATAATAACAAAAAGTAATGAGGAAAAAGATTTTTGAGTAATGATTCAGGACACACTATCACCTGAAAGGCACATAATCAGAATATTTAGCTCTATATACATCTTGTTGGTAGACATTAGGGTGGTGTTTAACTATTTAGATAAAGAAATTATGAAGCAAGTTATAATAAGCATGATACATCCTAAATTGAACATGCAGCAGTAGTTTGAGCTCCATGTAGAAAAAAGACATACGGAGACTGGAAAGAATACAGAGGATAGCGACAGAGATGGTACCAGAATTAAAAGACTTAAGCTATGAAGAAAGACTTGAAGAGATGGGATTACCAACACTACAAGGGAGAAGAGAAAGAGGAGACCTGATAACAATGTACAAATTAGTAATAGTAAACAATACAGAAAGAACAGACAGAAATGACTTGGTACCACAGATGGAGCAGGGAGAGAGACAGACAAGGAGGCATGGGAAGAAAATAAAGGAGTGTATGTTCAAGCAACGTCAAGAAATACAGCTTCCCATATAGAACTATTGAAATCTGGAATGATTTGAAGGAAAAAGTAGTTGTGGTTAACAGTGTTTAAAGACAAACCAGATAAATATGGTTATGGAGAAAGGACAAAATGAGCTTTGGCTCGTGCCCTGTACAATACGGCTAGGTTAATACACACACACTGATGTACACTGTGGACTACATGCAAGAATTAAATGTAAGATACAAAGTACACTTCCTGTTGTAAATAGGGTACAATCGTGCCACTCTATAAAAACAAGGGAGACATCCAGGACGTTAGTAATTACAGGGGCATCACCTTACTTAGCTGCATGGGGAAGCTCTTCACCTCCATACTTAATGAAAGACTTATGATTATTCAAACACCTTATCTATCATTAATGAAACACAAGCGGGCTTTAGACATGGATATTCCACTCTGGATCATATATTTTTGTTGAAATGTGTAATTGATTATTTAACTGGAAAAAGAGAAAGCTATTTTGTTTATTTGTTGATCACAAGAAATCCTTTGATATGGTATGGCGTGAAGGTTTATGGTGTAAGCTTGTGAAGGAAAAGGTGCAAGGGAAAATTTTAAATGTAATAAAAAATATGTATGATAATATCAGATCATGTGTCATGCTTAACCAGGAGATTTCAGACACCTTTGTTTGCAATGTAGGGTTAAGACAGGGGGAAAATTTATCACCAGTGCTTTTTGCTTTTTATTTGAATGATATTGAAAGTAAATTAATTGAATATAATTGCAGTTATGTAAATTTTGGTGATGATTTCTTAAACATGTACCTTAAACTATTTGTTATTATGTATGCAGATGATACAGTTATTTTGTGTGACAGTGAGGATGGAATGAAGCAGGCACTGGTTGCTCTGAATTTATATTGTAATGAATGGAAATTGAAGCTAAATTGTAACAAAACAAAAGTAGGGAAGAGAAAATTTATCTATGAATTTGAATTTGGTGGTAAAAACAATGAAGTAGTGACAGAGTATAAGTATATTGGAGTGTTATTAAATTATAATTGGAGGTTTCACAAAGGTGAGCTGGAGCTAAAAGAGACAGCCACAGGAGCAATGTACTCATTAATAAATAAGTAAGTGTAGGAAGTTTGACTTGCCAGTGGATATACAACTCAAATTATTTACTGCCACGGTGTTACCTATATTGACTTATGCATCTGAAATTTGGGGTTACCATATTGCTAGGGAGTTAGAGTATATGTACATGAAATTTCTAAAACAGGTTTTGGGTGTTCATAAGAATACTTGTAATGACATGGTGTATGGTGAACTGGGTGTATTTCCACTTGATATTTATATAAAGAAAAAAATGATAGGTTATTGGTCTAGGCTAATTTCAGGTAAAAATACTAAATTGTGTTATGTAATGTACCAATGTCTATTGCAGCTGGATAGGTTAGGGCTTTATACTTCTCCATGGTTAGCTTGTATAAAGAATATTTGTAATGACTGTGGAATGTTTGGTATGTGGTTGTTGCAAGATGTTCCTAATTCAAGATGGGTGAAGAAAGCTGTGGAACAGAGATTGAAAGATCAGTGGCTTGTAACTTGGCATCATAATTTTGAAACAAAATCATTAAGTAGTAATTATAGGGTGTTTAAGACAGATTTTGGCAGAGAACAATATTTAGAAAAGTTAACAAAGGGTGACAGATTATTAGTGACTAAATTTAAAACTTGTAATAATGGACTTCCTGTAAATGTTGGTAGGTATCAAGGTATCAGTAGAGAAGATAGGGTATATAACAAGTGTAATGCTGAGGTAGTAGGAGAAGAATTTCATGTTCTTTTAGAATGTACGGATGTGGAAATTGTTAGGTTACATAATATGTATATAGCAAATTATTACATAAATAGATCAACACAATTCAAATATGTTTTGTTCATGCAAAGTACAAGTTCAGGTGTGATGAAGAAATTATCTTTGTTTTTGAGGATGGTGCTACACATGTTTAGGTAAATAGTGTGCAAAACAGCCCAATAGTTTTTCTAATTTCTTAAGGAGCAATCTGCACTTGTAACATGGTGTACAGTATGTTATTAGCATCATTGCAATCGTAGTATAAGTATTGATGTATCCTTTAAGTGCTATAATGTTAGGTATTGGGATTTAGGTACTGGGGTTTTCAATAACTTTTTTAATGAGAATAGTTATTATTATTATTATTATTATTATTATTATTACTTCATAAGTTAACATAACATACTCAGATAAATTCATTTGGAAGATCTTGTTCTTTCATATGAAGTTTTTTTTACTTCCTAAAGATTTTACATACCCATTTTTCTATATTCCCATCACATGTCTTTCAGTAATTTAAGGTTTTGACAAAGGAACATTTGTTAAGGAGAGTTATAAGGTCAAATATAAAGATGATCATGTCTTCACTTGAGTTTTATTGCATTTCATTCCCTCAAAGGGTTTTAAATTTGTCAATCATCAATGTCAATCCTTTACAGGGATGTCTGGTGTTGCATTGTTAGAATCTGGAAGTGTGGATCCTCACTCCTTGATCAAGCAGCAGCAGTGGCAGCAGTCATTGCTGCCCAGAGGAGGAAGCATCAGGATGCATCTAAGAGTGCTCATTGGCTGCTGGAGGCGATATGTCACTGATTCAATGTAACACACAAGGCAGCCAATCACAGGAAGGTTTTGTGTTATCACCAAGAATGCCATGAGACATTGTTTACAAACTGTTATGTGCCCACAGCCACCAATCATAGTATTCCAGTCATGGCCAGCAAACCTCCTAAGAAAATAAGACCTTGGTTCACTGACACCGAGACCTTAGCCTTGGTGGAGGAGGTGTAAAATCAGGCTGCAGTGATTCTGGAAAGGCTGGACAATAGAATCACCACAAAAAAGAACAAGACTTGGGAGGAGGTGGCTGCTCGTGTGAACGCAGTCAGCCGAGTGGGTAGCTCTGAGGAAGTTTAAGGACCTACGGAGCCACGTGAAGAGCAAGGCTGCTGCAGAACATCATCATGCTACAGGCACTAGTGAGTTCATCAGCTTTGCCTATCACACTCTTGTTAGCATAGTTGCGAACCTAGCATGGTGTGGTTGACACATCAGGGGCCTAGAGAGCTATAGGGATGGAATTGCTGTGATATAACCAAACAGGTGTGAGTGCTCCTGCCAGTGAGTGAAGTTATGGCTTATGGTTCCAGGCCACACAGTAGGGAATTCTTTCACTCTTTCACCAGTCTCAACATGGCTTTTCTTACTTTTCTCATCAGATAGAGATTGTCATTGAGTAATTTAAACCCATATTTACCCACTGCAAATTATTTATAATGCTGATGGCAATTTTTAAACATCTATTTTTGGGAGGCAAGTTAGTTTAGGTTTGTTTGGTTAGGTTATGTTATTTCGTTCTGTTAGATTACATAGGTTAGTTTGGTTAACTTGGTTGGATTAGGTGGTGGTGTATGACAGCTGGCTGGTGGCCACAGTGAGTGGCTGCTTATTTGTGAGGGCCAATCTACCTTTTTCTTGTACATATCAGTCTGTTTTGTATTAACTGCTTTTGTTTACTGCAAATAATTAGTTTCTGAGGGGATGGTGGGTCAGGGAGTAAAAAGTAGTGGCTCATGATTTCCATAAAAACAAGAACCATATTGATTCAAAACAGGCAAAAAAAATACGAGAAATAAATAGTTTCATCCACATTAGAAAACTGGAGAGAGTAAAAATTTGCCCATTAGCAGCATATTTGCTTATTATTTTATCTTGACCAAACTGTAAACTGCATATGGAATTTAGTTAACTAATGTTTTGGACACTGCTTTAAGTAATATGACCAAATTCCCTAAATGACTTTGTTGCATAATGGGAGATAAAAATTGTTTCTTTCTGCTCACCCTTTGGGACCCAAACTTCTAGAAAAAAATATTATTTTAAATATGTTCTACACTGTTGAGGTTAAATAAATGTTCTACATTGTTGAGGGAGAATTAGGTTAGGGTAGGTTGTTAGGTTGGTCAGGTAGGTTGGACTGATGGTAGCAATGCTTAAAACCCCTCCAAAGTTTGCTGTTGTGTACATGTTGTAATTTAAGGTTGATGCTGTGTAAAATTTACCCAGATAGTTGATAACCATAACCAAGAACCTGCTAAGCACTGGATTATAGATAGCAGTGTGTACAGTAAGTACCTGTGGCAGTCAGGTCTGAGATGGTGACCACTGCAGTGATTAAAATCTTCAAGATGAGTACTTACGCATTCAAGTATTGCAACAGGTGGACTTAGATCCATGCAGGTGAAGGACCTCCAGAGGACACCACCTACACTGTTGTCCTACGGATGCTGTCACTAACAGCATTTGCAGAACTGCCAGTCCCTGACAGGGAGGGAGACACATTATGTAAGAAAAGAACAAAAAAAAAAATTACATTTTGGAAATTATTACCATTTTTAACTTAAAGTACAGTAGTGTAAATATCACAACCAAATATGGTAAAGCATCAGCTTTCATGGGGCCAGCAGGGCAACAGAACAACCACTCAGATTCCTGAGTTTAGATATCTGCACACACAAATATTAACCCAGCATAACTATGTAACAGACATAAACATGAAGAAATTGACTGCTTATATATATATATATATATATATATATATATATATATATATATATATATATATATATATATATATATATATATATATATATATATATATATTATTTTTATTTATTTATTTATTTTTTTTCTTCATTAACTTCTGTAACATTTGTGGTCCTAGATCTAATTTTCAATCAGTAGAATACCACCTCTCCTCTACTAAACCTCATCATCTTTTCCTCACTGAGGCAACTGACAGTAACCCAATTTCTGTTCCCTCCTACTTTCTGTCTCCATATTCAGTCCAAAGCTGAATGTTGTGTCTATGTGCGCAACGACTTATCCTGCTCTCATGCCCATGCTCTTGAATCTTCTGAGTTTTCCACCATCTGGCTACAGAGTCACTCTCTAAATTTATCTGTACTGTATACCTCTCACCTAATTCCTCTGACTATAAGAAATTTTTTGACTACTTAGCTTCCAAAGTGGAGCACATTCTGTCTCTCTTCCCTTTTGCAGAGATCTCCATTCTTGGAGACTTCAATGTTCACCACCAGCTTTGACTTTCCTCTCCCTTCACTGACCATCCTGGTGAACTAGCCTTCAACTTTGCTATCCTCCACAACCTAGAGCAATTGGTACAACACCCTACTTGTGTTCCTTACCATCTTGGAGATATGCCTAACATTCTTGACCTTTTCCTAACCTCTAATCTTTCTGCTTATGCTGTCACCCTCTCTTCTCCGTTGGAGTCCTCCAATCACAATCTCATATCTGTATCTTGTTCTATTGCTCCAGTCTCTCCTCAGGATACCCATAAGTGTAGGTGCCTCTGGCATTTTGTCTCGGCTAGTTGGGGGGACCTAAGGAGGTATTTTGTTGATTTTCCTTGGAATGACCACTGCTTCCTTGTCAGAGACCTGTGTCTGTGTGCTGATTGCATAACAGAGGTGATAGTGTCTGGTATGGAGGCGTACGTTCCTCACTGTTTTTCTTGACCTAAACCTTCCAAACCTTGGTTTAACACAGCTTGTTCTTGTGCAATACATGATAGAGAGGTGGCCCACAAAAATTACTCGAGCCTTCCATCACCAAAATTTTGTGTGCTTTATATTTCTGCTAAAAACCATGCCAAGTGTATTCTCTGACTAGCCAAAAACTTCTTCATTGATAGAAAGTGTCAGTCTTTCAAGATCTAACTCCCCTCGTGACTTCTCGCATCTAGTCAAAGATATCTCTAATAACTTTTCTTCTTTTTTACCTCCTTTATTTCAGCCAGATGGCACTACTATCACATCCATCTCTAAAGCTGAACTCTTCACCTTTGTTAAAAGCACTACTGTAGGCCTTGTTCCTTCCTCTCTTCCACCCTCTGACTACTTCATGCCTTCACTGGCATAACCCTCAGAAGGCTTATGGACCTTATACGAGTCCCTCCTATTGTTCTCTGAAACTGCACCTCTGTGCTTGCTCTTGTTTAGTCAAACTCTTTCAACTCTGTCTGTCAACATCTACCTTCCTTCTTGTTGGAAGTTTGCCTACATTCCTAAAAAGTTCCTAAAAAGGGTGACCATTCTAATCCCTCAAACTACTGTCCTATTGCTTTAATTTCCTGCCTATCTAAAGTTTTTGAATCTATCCTCAACAGGAAGATTCTTAAACATTTATCACTTCACAACCTTCTATCTGATCACCAGTATGGGTTCTGTCAAGGCTGCTATACTGGTGATACTTTGGCTTTCCTTACTGAGTCTTGGTCATCCTCTTTTAGAGATTTTGGTGAAACTTTTGTTGTTGCCTTGGACATATCGAAAGCTTTTGATAGAGTTTGGCACAAAGCTTTGATTTCCAAACTACCCTCCTATGGCTTCTATTCTTCTCTCTGTAACTTCATCTCAAGTTTCCTTTCTGACCATTCTATTGCTGCTGTGGTAGATGGTCACTGTTCTTCTAAATCTATTAGTAATGGTGTTCCTCATGGTTCTGTCCTGTCACCCACTCTCTTCCTATTATTCATCTATAATCTTCTAAACCAAACTTCTTGTCCTATCCACTCCTAAGCTGATGATACCACCCTGCACTTTTCCATGTCTCTAGACATCCAACCCTTCAGTTCACACAGGGAAGCCACAGAGCGCCTGACTTCTAATATCTCCAAAATTTCTGATTGGGGCAGAACAAACTTGGTATTGTTCAGTACCTCAAAAACTTAATTCCTCCATCTATCAATTTAAAACAACCTTCCAGACAACTATCCCCTCTTCTTCAGTGACACTCAACTGTCCCTCTCTTCTACACTGAACATCCTGTCTTTTAGTTACAATCTAAACTGAAAACTTCACATCTCATCTCTAGCTAAAACAGCTATGAAGTTAGGTGTTCTGAGACATCACTAGTTTTCTCACCCTTCCAGCTGCTAACTCTGTACTGGGGCCTTATCCATCCATGTATGGAGTATGCTTCACATGACTAGGGTGGTTCCACTCATACTGCTCTTCTAGACAGGGTGGAATCAAAAGCTTTTCATCTCATCAACTCCTCTCCTCTAACTGACTGTCTTCAGCCTCTTTTCTCATTGCCACAGTGTTACATCTCTAGCTGTCTTCTACCACTATTTTCATGCTAACTGCTTTTCTGATCTTGCCAACTGCATGCCTTCCCCTCCCACAGCCTCACTGCACAAAACTTTCTTCTTTCTCTCTCTCCTATTCTGTCCATCTCTCTAATGCAGGAGTTAACCAGTATTCTCAATCATTCATCACTTTCTTTGGTAAAATCTGGAACTCCCTGCCTGCTTCTGTATTTCCACCTTCCTGTGACTTGAATTCCTTCAAGAGGGAGGTTTTAACATGTTTGTGCTTCAATTTTTTGACTACTACTTCGGACCTTGTTCAGGGATTGGCATCTCAGTTTGTTTGTTTTTGTTTTTTTGGCATCTCTGTTTGTTTGTTTTTTGTTGTTTTTTATCATTTTTTTTCCATGGTGTCCCTCCTACATAAAAAAAAAAAAAAGCCCTCCCTGTATTTCTTTTTTTCCCTCTTTCCAGGAGAGTCTGGCCCTCTGTGAGGACCACAGCCATCCACCCACCAGCAGTGGTGTTACAGTCATCCAGCCCTCATCTGCTGGTGTTGCTGGGGCCTCTGGATTCATTGTTGCTGTGGGTGCAGCATGTGAAGTTTTAGCAGTGGGCATTAGTTTCTGAACTCATGCATCTTACAGATGACATCACCCATTGGTGAATAACTGTTGCCACTCATTCATGTTAACATGTATTCAGTTTTGTTCTCCTGTACATACCTATGAACATTGTATGTACATTTAGCATATGAGCTATTTGTGCAGTACATTATTATTGGACAATTTGTTTAACCCTCATTTGTATGCTGTTACTTCAGCTGCCCAGCAAAACTGCAGCAGAAGGCTACTTTGGCTTATTTTTTTTAGGAATACATCTCTCAGGTATTTAAAATACTGATTCCAAAAGTGTGTCTTGACACCACCTTGGGTATAGTGGAAAGGTCCAAGGAGCAAATGAGGAAAAAGGACACAGCAGGATAGCAAGACATGTAACTTGACACACCGTCAATCATCACCGTCTGCTATGTGTAGTGCTACTTCATTTCAAATACTAAAAGATGAAGCAAAACCTGCCATTTAGTGCTGCTAATTAACAGCTTCTATAAATATTTCCTGTGTTTTTATGTATTGGAGGAAGAGACACTGAATAGTGGGTAAAATAGTAATTCAGTCTTTGAGACGTGTGAAATGTGGTAAACATGATCCCGTAGGAGTGCCTCAATGTAATTCAGTCTTTGAGATGTGTGAAATGTGGCAAACATGATCCCGTAGGAGTGCCTCAATGTAATTCAGTCTTTGAGACGTGTGAAATGTGGCAAACATGATCCCGTAGCAGTGCCTCAATGTAAACAGTTTTCAAGTGGTTTGGTGGCAAAGCTGGCTCTCTCAACAATCCCCAAGGCCATCACTGCTGCACACCTGTATCTTCCCAGCAGAAAGATATCTAAGTGTTATGGTCACCTTCATTTCAGAGGTAAGTGGGTTGTTCCTTTCTGTGTCACTCTACAAGGATTCTCTTACTAGATCGGTGACAGAGAGAATACCTGCATGATCTACATGGTATCTTTTGATGAGTTCTGTGTCATAAATTCATACAATATATCCTATCTGGGTAAATAATTCCTAAGCTGGGGTGGTTGTGGGTGGCCATCTTGGTAGCAGGAGCATCTGTCTTAAGCTGCTAAGACAGGGTGGACTCAGTCTTACCATCCCATGTGGATTTAAGACAAGAATGCTCCATTCTGTCCTAGCTATGACTTATTTCATAACTAAGACTTGCTAGGACTGCTTCATAACTCCTAGAATAGAATACAAGAAGAGGTGTAAGGCAAGGACTGTACACATGACTTTTTTTTTTAAGGCTCACTGGCCAAGGGAAACAAGAGGAAAAAAGATCCCACTGAGGGGTCAGTCCTGAAAGAGATGTCAAGAGAATCATTGAAATTTGAAGGATAGGTGTCTTAAAACCTCCTGCTTGAGAGAGTTGAAGTCACAGAAAGGAGGAAATACAGAAGCAAGCAGTAAGTTCTAGAGTTTACCAGAAAAGCGAATGAATGATTGAGAATACTGGTTAACTCTTGCATTAGAGAGATGGACAGAATAGGGATGAAAGAAAGAAGAAAGTCTTGTGCTGCAAGGTTGCAGGAGGAGGGGCAAGAGGAGGGCAGGCATGCAGTTTGCAAGATTAGAAGAGCAGTTAGCATGAAAACAGCAGTAAAAGATAGCAAGAGATGCAACATTGTGGTGATGAAAAAGAGGCTGAAGACAGTCAGTAAGAGAAAAATTGATAACACAAAAAACTTTTGATTCCACCCTGTCTAAAATAGTGGTATGAGTGGAAACCCCCCCCCCCCCCAGTAATGTGAAGCATACTACATACATAGACGGATAAAGGCCCAGTACAGAGTTAGCAGCTGGGGGTGAGAAAAACTGGCAGAGATGTCTCAGAATGGCTAGATTCATAGAAGCTGTCCTAGCTAGAGATGAGATGTGAAGTTTCCAGTTTAGATTATAAGTAAAGGACAGACCGAGGATGTTCAGTGTAGAAGGGGGGGACAGTTGAGTGTCACTGAAGAAGAGGAGATAGTTGTCTGGAAGGTTGTGTTGAGTTGACAGTTGGAGGAATTAAGTTTCTGAGGCATTGAACAATACCAAGTTTGCTCTGCCCCAATCAGAAAAATTTTTGAAAAATCAGAAGTCAGATAGTCTCTAGCTTCCCAGTGTGAAGTGTTTACTTCCTGAAGGGTTGGATGTCTATGAAAAGATGTCCAAAAGTGCAGGGTGGTATCATCAGCTTAGGAGTGGAGAGGACAAGAAGTTTGATTTAGATCATTGATGGATAATAGGAAAAGAGTGGGTGACAGGACAGAACCCTGAGGAACACCTCTGTTAATAGATTTAGAACAA
Source organism: Scylla paramamosain (assembly GCF_035594125.1). Lineage (NCBI taxonomy): Eukaryota > Metazoa > Arthropoda > Malacostraca > Decapoda > Portunidae > Scylla > Scylla paramamosain. The sequence continues at coordinate 367,026 of NW_026973753.1, forward strand.
CAGTGACCCTCTACCACAGGAGCAATAGAACAGTCAGAAAAGAAACTTGGGATGAAGTTACAGAGGATAGAAGCTGTAGGAAGGTAGTTTGGAAATCAAAGCTTTGTGCCAGACTTGATCAAAAGCTTTTGATATGTCTAAGGCAACAGCAAAAGTTTCACCAAAATTCTTTAAAGAGTATGACCAAGATTCAGTAAGGAAAGGGAGAAGATCACCAGCAGAGCAGCCTTGATGGAACCCATACTGGTGATCAGATAGAAGGTTGTGAAGTGATAGATGTTTAAGAATCTTCCTGTTGAGGATAGATTAAAAAACTTTAGATAGGCAGGAAATTAGAGCAATAGAATGGTAGTTTGCAGGATTAGAATGGTCACTCTTTTTAGGGAACAGGCTGAATGTAGGTAAACTTCCAGCAAGAAGAAAAGGTAGATGTTGACAGACAGAGCTGAAAGACTTTGACTAGGCAAGGTGCAAACATGGAGGTACAGTTTTGAAGAACAAAAGTAAGGACCCCATCAGGTCCATAAGCCTACCGAGGGTTTAGGCCAGTGAGGGCATGGAAAATATCACTGCGAAGGATTTTAATAAGTAGCATGAAGTAATCAGAAGGTTGAAGAGAGGGAGGAACAAGGCCTGAATCATCCAAGGTAGAGTTTTTAGCAAAGATTTGAGCAAATGGTCAGCTTTAGAAATAGATGAGATGGCAGTGATGCCATCAGGTTGAAATGAAGGAGGGAAAGATGAAGAAACAAAGTTATTAGAGAAGTTTTTTGGCTAGATGCAAGAAGTCATGAAGGGAGTTAGATCTTTAAAGATTTTTATTTTTGAAGAACAGAGTTGGCATGGTTCAGGGCAGAAATATAAAGTGCATGAGATTCTGGTGATGGAAGGCTCAAGTACCTTTTGTGAGCCACCTCTCTATCATGTATAGCACAAGAACAAGCTGTGTTAAACCAAGGTTTGGAAGGTTTAGGTCAAGAAAAAGAGTGAGGAATGTTCGCCTCCATGCCAGACACTATCACCTCTGTTATGTGCTCAGCACACAGGGATGGTAATAGCTCCTCAGCTCCCTCTGATTAGCAGAGGCAAAATGCCAGAGCCACTTTCACTTAGGGGGATCCTGAGGAGGGAGTGGAGTGACAGAACAAGATACAGATATGAGATTGTGATCAGAGGAGCCCAATGGAGAAAATAAGGTGACAGCATAAGGATTAGAGGTCAAGAATGTTGGGCGTATCTCCAAGATGGTCAGGAATACAAGTAGGGTGTTGCACCGACTGCTCTTGGTCATGGAGGATATCAAAGTTAATTAAAGGCCAGTTTGCCAGGATGGTCAGTGAAGGGAGAGGAAAGCCAAAGCTGGTGGTGAACACTGAAGACTCCGAGAATGCAGGTCTCTGCAAAAGGGAAGAGAGTCAGAAAGTGCTCTACTTTGGAAGTTAACCAACCAACAACACAATGGGACAAAACTCCAGCCTCAGCAGCATCTTGCACCACCACAACACAACACTCACTGAGAATCACTTATTACTTGTATGAGGCAAGTGTGGACACAACAACAGCAACTTGTGTAAGCAAGCTTGACAAGAACACCATAGTGCACCTCCCTGCATGAAGATGAGGGGTGTATGCACGGCTGGAAGCCTCAACCTTCATCACCCAGTAGCTGCCACCTCCCTGTGAAGCACCAACAGCCTGATGCAGAACTCAGGACACCAGTTCACACACTCAGCCACAAATCAAAGCAATAAGCCAACTGTGGCTCTGTATTCTCAAACACTTTGGTGTTGTATCTTAATAACACTTAACTGGATGAAGTAGAAGTTATTGGATTTTCATGATTCTAATGATACTTTAAAAAAGGATTTTCCACTAGTAAGAAAAATATCCAGGGGGAACCTGACTAATCATTTCTGTAAACCTTGGAGATTGTTGCAGTGAAAGCCCACAGTGTTTAAGAGTAGTGTTACCAAGCAGGGAAGCCTCAAGTCCAAGCAACAATCAGGTCCTGAAGAATACAGCCTCAGTGTTGTGGTCAGCAGTGGCAGAGGAGTGAGGGTGGAGAGGGGAGGCTTCTACCACTACTGGAAGTGTCAAAGAGCTGTCTTGCTGGCATCCTGAACAATCTTCTCCAGCTCCAGGTCAGCCATCAGCTGCTCCAGAGGCTCCACTCCTGCTGTAGTGGGGAAGCAATAATGTAGGTTACCTGGCAGGGGACTATCATGTGACACTGCTTCACTAAGTCTGTAATAATAGTTTTGCCAGCTGAGGAAACAAGAACATGGTAACATGGCCACTGATTGACGCTGTCACTCGCTGGTCTGTGCATTGCCTGTCTTGTTTTGAAAAGTGTAGCTAAACTTACATATTTCTGCTGAAGCCCTTACTTGACTATAATGTTTCTGAATATACAACTTACAATAATCATGTATTCTACATTATCTAATAGTTTTTGGTAGAAATAAAGCAACTTTTGCTGGGGATTCTAACCTGAACAGCATTGAATGCTTAAATCTAATGTACCTCCTGCCAAGTCAATGGAGTGTAAAATATTTATGTATTTTAATCCTTTTTTTGCATATGGTGGTGGGAGAGCTCCACTGCTCCTGTGGGGGGATGCATGCCATCACACTGCAGCAGCATTTCAGCCAGCCTGTCCTGGCCACACAATGACTACACAGGTCAGTAAACAGGCCAGACGGTGGTGGCTTCAATAAGTGTTTGGGAATAATACAGTTATCATTTTGTCAAGTTTTAACCTTGCCACAGTCAGTGTGCTTGGGTGGTGCAGAGCAACAGTTTCTTAGTGGCTGCAGCATAAGTGACACGTTCCATAGCGATATTGTATGGGAGTGTCATATTGCACATTTAGTAAACATAGGAGATAAGCTGTAATCACCAAGTGTTTCCACATCCCTGCCACTACTTAGTGAACTACCCACAGCAAACCCATGACCACAGAGAGAGGGGTGACACAGTAGCAGCACTGAGTGGTGACAAGACCCATACTCATCAGTCTGATATCACACACTGTGCCAAGGGCAGTACATAACAGGCTGAGTGACACACTACGTGGCACTGCCTGTACTGCTAGGTGACAGCTGGTCTGGGTGACGGTGCAACACAGGGACCAGCGCCAGTCCACTTCCCACTGCATTATGAGTATTATTGTTATTTTTCATGTTTTAGAATTCATATATGATCTTTATGCAAATGGAGAGAAGAAGAGAGAAAAAACTACTTAACACAGGCAAAATCACAAGGGTAGGAGTTGCAATCAAAACAATACAGGAATACAAATGGCAAGTGCCAAAATAATGTTTGGTGCTTCATGACAGAATTGTAAAACTTTGCTCAGTGGCAGCCTGGTGACTGTTGAGAGCAGTGTCATGCATCCAGCAACTCACTCAAAGTTGAGGTCATCCACCAGAACCACTGACCAACACTCATCTCTCAATTAAAGATAAAGCATTTTGAAAAGCATCATCTCATTTCTTTCCAATAATTTAAACAGATGTGCACTGGTATGGATTACATTATCTTTGCAATGGATGGCAGAAAAGAATTAACTGAAGGGCACACTGGAGTACTGTGACTTTACACAAGACAGACTGCAGTGGAGGGAACAGCAAGGATTACAGGTGTTAGGAGATGTGTGCAGAAGTGGCTGACAAAGTGTTGGGGAGGGAACACTAACACAAGAAGAGGCCAGAGTGAGGGCACAAGGCATCAGGATGCATACTAAATGTTATGAAACATTGAGAGGATGCCCATCCTCAAATAACAGCAGGAGGACTGTGAGAACAAAACACCCACACACACGTGTCTACCAGAGTGGCCCACCGCTGCCTACACAACATCCCTCCCTCACTTTCACAGATGCCATTCTCCCAAAAAAATCCCTCACTACCTGTACACATCAAAAGCTTTGGTACACCTGCCAAGAAATAACTACAATGGGTATGACAAGCTGGCAACAAGTGTCTTGGACCACTGTGTCTGTGTCCTGTAGTCATGGCAAACATGTGTGCCATGGACAAGGAATGATTCCTTTAGTTAATTATGGTGTAGGAAATTCAGTGTTTTCAACTAGAAATTAAAAAAAAAAATCAAAACAATCATTTAGAGTTTTTGCATGACTTGTTCCTTGGGCCATTTGAAATGTGCATTGTCACACACACCAAAAAATCACAACTGCCTGCTGGACTCATAAGAGCACTGGCCACCCCATTCCCCTGATCTTTAACCGATCACTGAGAGGCACAGGCAGAGGAGGGCAGCCTGGACACCACAAAACTGCAGACAGGTATCAGGGAGGAATGAAATGATTCAAAGCCACAGACACTCATGGAACTTGCTGATCTGTCTCCTTCATGTCTTGGGAAAGGTGCAAGAAGGAAGAAGCCAGTCCATTCCTAGTTTCTCTGTAAGTAATATAATGGTTTTGTTCTCTTCATCTGAATTGTTTTCATTCACCTGTGGTCTTGCAGTTAACAATATCTTGCAATTACTGTCCACCAATCAGGGAGTGAGAGCATCAGTCACCACTAGTGTTACCATGTTTGTGGCTATCATGCTGTGAATTTGAAGCATGCATGAACATACAGTAAGAAGAGAAGACCAGGACCTGATTGAAAGAGCTTGAAAAAAGACAGTCAAGGGAAGAAGATGGAGGGAAAGACAGTGAAATGGAGGTATGGAAACGTGGCAGAGCTACAAAGGATGGGAGGCACTGAGGAAGATGCAAGGGACAGAAACTTGTACATGGTGCCAACCCCTAACTGTAAGGAAATGGCCAAAAAAGAAGGTCTTGCAGCTGACAATATTTTGTACATACTGTAGACCAACCAGTGTGTGAGAGCATCTATCAATTTCTTAATACTATTTGTGAATTTGAACCACACATGAACATACAGTATATCCCACCTGTACATGCATCCCAATATCCATCCATCCATCCACACTGTACAGGCTGTCCCATACACTAACCTTGCTTGATGGAGGGGTGGTCGCACTCCTCCTCAGAAAACTCCAGTGTATGGTGTCGCCTGGCTGCTCTCTCCATATTCAGCACTGGGGAAGGCATCACACGGCTCACTACAAACACTTCGCCTTCACACCAGCATCAGTAGGGCACATCACATAATTTCTGCTAAGCTTAATTAATTCGGTGATGTTTCATGTAGAGATTGGAAAGAATACAAAGAACAGCCACTAAGATAGTGCCAGAACTGGATGACTTGACACATGATGATAAAGATGAAAAGAAACTTGGACAGAAGAGAGCTTCCTAAATAACACACATCTTTCCACAAAGGAGTAGAGACATATGGAATGGAGAAATGTGTGAAAACCCCTGCAGCTTTAGGGTTAGTCAACCAACCTGAGGAACCAGACAGAAATGCCCTTTTGTTATGGACAAGAGATGAACCTCAATATTAGAGAGAGAGAGAGAGAGAGAGAGAGAGAGAGAGAGAGAGAGAGAGAGAGAGAGAGAGAGAGAGAGAGAGAGAGAGAGAGAGAGAGAGAGAGAGAATGTCCAAATAATGCAAACATATCTTTCCATGTAAATATATAAAGATATAGAATGGATTACAGGAGGAAGCAGTGAAAGGCAAAAGTGTACATCAATGAATAAAAAGGCTGGAAAGATACAAACACAGAAGCAGATTACAAACTTAGTGGCCATGGAACTTTTACTAATGAACAATTTGGCGAGTCTGTCTGTCAGTGACCTCACTATCACTAACTCATACACCTGTTGCTGTCAGTGGAGGACAGTGGAGGGGTGGGGGAAGGTACTGCTTCTTCACAGGGTGAGCATAGCTATAATCCGGGTCGCCGTGGGAGGGACGGTGACCCTGCCTGGCCTGCAGTTCCTGTCCCCGTGACCTGCGGTGGGATGACGCACTTCTGGCCTCGTCCAAACTTTCCTCGTGACTAGTAGTTGACTCTGTAATGGAGTGACTGCCACCCACCATGTCAGCCACAGTCTGGTAGTCCCTGTCTGGTGGGCAGGGTGGTGGTTAGTCAGCTTGGGGTGCAAACATATGGGTAAATAAGGGAACATATGTATGGATGGATGGATTTCTTTTAACCCTTTCACTGTGATAACCTTACCTAACCTAACCTATAATTGAATAATGCTAATTCATATGGTTTATCTTTGTTTATTAACCCCAACCTTAAATGTAAAAGCTGAAACAACAAAAATGCAGAAAAAAAAGAGGAAACAAATTTCCTTAATATTTATGTAAGCACAGCAACGGGTCGTGCCGAGGTGAAAAGATCACGTAAATTCAATGAACCCTTTCCCTGCTGTCTGTCAAATCTTTCCTCAGTCACTCAGCACTCTGGCATGTCTGTTGCTGATCTACCCCAAACACTACACTACACGACACCAAAAATTGCAAAATCTATTCTTTTTCATGCTCTTCTTTTTTGCACATGATTATAAAGATTTCATACATACTTCTTAGTGCTGCAAATTGTTGCTTAATGCAGTGAAAGGGCTTAATTTATTATATTTTAAGTCACATTAAACTAATTAATGTAAAACAACTTATGCAAACCAAAAGCCACCAGTGCCAATGCCAGTTTATTGGTCCTGATGACTAACCTTGTCTTTTTCTTCCATCATTACTCATTAAGACTTTATTCCCTTATAAGAACATAAGAGCACAAAAACAACAAAAGCTGCAAGAAGCCATCAGCCCTACATAGGGCAGTCAGTCCCTGAACATGCCTACCTATTTTGATCAATCACCCTGGTTCATAAATTTGTGTAATCTTTTGAAACTCACTATTTACTTGGCATTAACAACCTCATTATCATTCAATTACCACTCAATTTGAAAACAATCTTAATCCTCATGGTTTTTAAATCTAGCCATATTCCTGCTGCTTTGTCTCTCCTGTCCATCCCATATACATGCCAGCCTAACACCTGCCTCAAACAATGGTACACTCAGACCAGGCTAAGAAGTGAACTGTCTCTTCCCCTTGTACTTTTCTCAATCTCCAAGTGTTAACTCCACACTAACTGGCACAAAACAGTAAGTGCTTTAGTCTATCTACTTTTCAATCTTAGGCACCTAATATAACAGTGTTTTATCTCCTTAGTTTAGGAGGAGTTCACAAGTGCACTATTGGTTTTGTAAGCTTGTCAGGAGCAAGTATTTTCACTTTATTTTCCAAGTATATGACCTGATGTGCTATGCCTAAGTTCCTGGGGTGTAGCAGAGTGGTCTACGAGATGACTGCTAACCACCAGGAGGTGACAGAACTAAGAGTATGAATGATGCGTGTATGAGAGTGTAGTGCTTTGCCTGGGCCACCCTATGAGGGATTGCCTGTCTGGTATATAGAGGGAGACAGGTACATTTTGCAGGTCTCCATTTGTGTTGGAGATAATCCCTGCACTGTTCTGAAATATTTGAGCTTCCCCTGACCATGACTGACCTGGCTTGAAGAGGGCAGGGACTCGCAGGGCTCGGTTGTTGCCCAGGGTAGCACAGAAAGACACCAGGTCAGGCTCAGCAGGTGTGTCAGATTCAGTGGTGACCTCACTACTTGTCACCACACCTGCAGGGAGAAAGGAGCAGATGTATGGTGGTGATGGCTGTCTGTCCTCTATATAGTGAAAAGTGGCACAGTATAAAAAGATGGATTACAATTTATGAACGAGTGAATTGACTAATTGCTTTCAAGGCACCACAGTAAGGGTCATATGTCATCAAACATTAAAATATTAAGAAAATATTTGAAGATAATTGTTGAATGTTCAGAAATATTTATACATCAAAACTTCTGCACTGCATTGAACTGTAATCTGTAATTTTTTTCCTTTTCAATGCATTTCTCAAGATTCATGATTTTCCTTTTTTATAATTCTTAGGTGTAAATTTTGCAGTCATAAATCACAAGAAATCACATGAAATGACAAATAATTTTACATTATCTCTCTCTCTCTCTCTCTCTCTCTCTCTCTCTCTCTCTCTCTCTCTCTCTCTCTCTCTCTCTCTCTCTCTCTCTCTCTCTCTCTCTCTCTCTCTCTCTCTCTCTCTCTCTCTCTCTCTTACTGTTCCCTAAGGGGTCCTCCTCCCACACTCCCAGCATCACCTTTAGTCAATGAATAAACATGAGTGCACTTTTGCTTAACACTCCATCACAGCACTCCATTACCATGCCATCACTCCCTGCCACAGCATCACCCCTCCCCCCCCACCCTGGCAACACCACCCAGCCACACCACCTACCACCTCAACACTGTTTTGCACCAGCCACATCTTAGCTAATCTCTTACATCACCTATAAGCCTTAAGCCTCCACACTCGTCACACCACCACTCTCAGCTGCACCTCCCAGCCACGCCACCTACTACATTTGTTCCTGCGGCTAGACTTGGGTGTCGTTGGCCCTCCGTTGGTGTGGCTGTGGGTATGGTAGGCGCACACTGACAGATGAGCCGCTTGCCTCCTTGCTGGCTGCATCTGAGGATAGTACAGGTGTGGTAAGGCTTTGACTTAGACCAGGTGTGTTAATTAGGTACCCTCTATTGCAGTGGTTTCCAACCTTTTCGAATTCTCGTCCCCCTTCGTTAAATGACAAGTTCCCTGCGCACCCTCCACTCTGGTTTAAATACTGCTATTTACTGTCATAGTCGGCACAAATCAGTGATAAAAAAAAATTATACAATACATAATTATGTATGACTGAATGTATAGGCTTACCTTTACTAGTGTGATGGTTGCGCTTGCTTCTCTGAGCAGAGTTTCTCAAATCTCGGAGAATGTGATGAAATTGAGACCCGTAATTCCTTTTCTATTACTAAGCAAGAACGGTATTTTGTTTTGAGGACAGCAACTGAACTAAATCCTGATTCACACAAGTATGATGTCACAAAACGTAATAAAATGCCAATGGCCTTAGTTGACAAGGAAGGGTACTCATCTTTAACTTGCAACCAAAATTTTTCCAAAGGTCCTGCATCAAACACAAGTTTCAGCGAACCGTCACATGACAAATCAATAAGTTGCTCCTGGTCAGCTGTAGACAGTGTGCTTGTAGAGTTATCACCAAATGGGTTTCTTATCCATTCGTAATCACTTGTGTCTACATCTTTAAAGTAAAATGAGCACTTCCCCAGGAGAGTGCTCAGCAAACAATTCATTTCCACCTAGTACGCTAGTATGTTTGAGAAACTCTTGCAAATTTGGTAACATGTCAAAACTGTTATTTTCTACATTCCTTTTCCATAACTCAATTTTCTTCATAAATGCACGTATTTTGTCACTCTGTGCGAAAATATTCATGTGGAGCCCCTGCATAGACTGATTCAGTTGGTTAAGTTTCTCAAAGATATCAACCATGTAAGCAAGTTTTTTAATGAAATAATAATCTGTGAAAGTCTCCATCTTTGGTTTTATTTTCACAAATGAATGTAGCAATTTCATTTCTAAGTTCATACACTCTATGGAGTACTTTCCACGGGATAGCCAGCGTGATTCACAGTAATACAGTACAGCAGTGTGTTCAGCACCAAAATCTTTACATAACTGTGCAGTCTTCCTTTCAATGGACTGTTCTTTATGTAATTTACAACCCTGACAACATCTTTGAGCAAATTACCTAACTCTTCATTCATACTGCCTGATGCAAGTGCCTGTCTATGAAGCATGCAGTGCGTCCATGAAGTGTGTGGAGCCTTTTCCCTCACCAAAGCTTTCAGTCCAGCATGTCGTCCTGCCATTGACTGGGCTCCATCAGTGCACAGTCCAACACAATTTTCCCAGCTTATTCCATGTTCATTGAAAAAATTGTCAATCATGTTGAACACTTTTACAGCTGTGGCTCTACCAACAATAGGTTTACAAAACAAAAGATCTTCCTTAATTTCATTGGCAGATATATAGCACACATAAGTTATTAAATGAGCATCTTTCACTACATCAGTAGCCTCATCTATTTGCAACCCAAAATGCAAATATTTAAGTACATCTGCAAGAGGAATGCTGCGTAACTTGTTGGCACTTTGTTCATCGAGCATTATTTCCACCATGTCAATAGCAGCAGGTAATACCCAGGTTTCTGCTATGTTGTGAGCTTTTTTGCATCTTGCACTTATGTAGGAAACTTTATAAGAAGCAAGCAAAGCACTTGCAGCTGTGGTAGATGTCTTCGTGAAAGCCCGCCTCTGTTTATTAAATTCATCAAGTCTCCTTTTAAAAAATTCCAGAGATTTGCCAACATGTTCAGGATGCTGTGTTTCAAGGTGGTGCTTCAATTTGCTTGGTTTCATGCTGTCCATGGCCAAAATATTTAAACACAACACACATTGAAGTCTCCCCGTTCCACTAACAACCGTAGATGTAAATCCAAGCGAGAGATAGCTGTCGTCATACTTTCTGGTTTTCGTATGCCTGCTACTTTCATCACATTTACTGGAGTGAGGTTCACTTTCAGTTTCTTTCCTTTTGCCTTTAATCAAATACTTTTCCATATTTCAAAATTTTAGTGAAATAAACAAACGCACACGCTCAAAACTATTCCTTAGCTTTGTAATTTTGCAATTAACAGTTATATTTACGAGGCACTTGTTACGTCCAGAACGGTCACAGAGCTACCGTCTTACCACCGCACCCTCATACTACTGTGGCGGTGTGGCCACACAGCCAACTCCCAAAGCTGGAGTACTGACATGTCCGAGACGTGAACCGAATGGGAACCATACAAACGATGCGTTGTTTCTGGTAATCATTACAATATTTATATTTACAGCACGTTTCTCTCTCTATCTTTTATAGTTGTTTAATTCCTTAGTTACTTAGTAGCATTTGAAATAATTTATAATTGTATTTAGACAATAACATTTCATAATTCATATCTGAAATGTTTTCTCAATACTTAACCAATTATGTATTCCATCAAAATCAATAATGTTGATATATAATCATCTACTAAGTAATTTTTCCACTTTATGAAGTGCTTACGCCCCCCCTGGCAGCCCTTCGTGCCCCCTTAGGGGGGTGCGCCCCACAGGTTGGAAACCACTACTCTATTGGATCAGGTGTGTTAATTAGGTACCCTCTATTGGACCTGGTGTGTCAATTAGGTACCCTCTATTGGACCCAGTGTGTTAATTAGGTACCCTCTATTGGACCCAGTGTGTTAATTAGGTACCCTCTATTGGACCTGGTGTGTCAATTAGGTACCCTCTATTGGACCCAGTGTGTTAATTAGGTACCCTCTATTGGACCCAGTGTGTTAATTAGGTACCCTCTATTGGACCCGGTGTGTTAATTAGGTATCCTTTATTTAATTAGGTATCTTGTACTGATAGTGTTGTTGTTTAGTTTGGGCTGAAGGTAGATATGCACTACAGTGTCACTTATATTTATTATGTATTATGTATTGTTTATGTATTGTCTTTTGTATTATGTATTTTTATATGTATTTAGTGTTATGTATCATTTCATTATGTAGCATGTATTATCTATTGTGCACTGTGTATTATTGTACATGACTTATTTTGCTGATATTTCACTTTGGTACTCCTGCATCAAACACTGACTGACTGACTCACTCACTGTAAGCATTTGTGTGTATCCTGGTGTACATTCTGTGTGTCCTAGTTTCAATGCAATTATGAATAACAAACAAAAAATAATGCACACTTTTTTTTTTTTATTAATGGCAAGAAATATTTATAACAGAGAGCTTGTTATGGTCATTAATTGGGACTCTCTATCATAACTATTTTCATTATCACCATTATTGTTACAAATAATACTCCTATAACTGCAAATCTAAATGGAACCATGAAATAATAAGGAAAAGCAGAGGTCAGGAGAAGAAAATCAATCAAATAACCATAAAAGGAACTACTAGCACTGCTAGCAACAGACACACTAACAAACCCAGTAAATGAAATAAATAAAATAAAATAACAACAACAACAACAACAACAACAACAACAACAACAACATCAACAACAACAACAATAATAATAATGATAATAACAATAATAATAAAGATAAATAAATGCATTAAAATCCAAACAAATAAATAAATAAAACAAGAGGTCAAAAATCAAATATAGTGGGTGTTTGTAAATGAGGCAGCAGTCCCACAGGCAGCCAGTGTGAGCAGAGGCTGTGTGATGACAAGAGAGTCCTGCACACTGGTCATCTTTGTACAGCTGAGGTCATTAGCTGAGTGTCCTCTTGCACTCACTTTCCTGATTGTGTGTTTTCCTCTAGTCTCAAGTCTAAGGACCCATCTATTCCCAGGCTTTGTGAGGAGACTGTCAGTAGAGAACTCCAGACTGAAGGAAATGTCAAGGCACAGGAAGCTTGACTTCTGACCATCACCGCACTAACAACTATCGCTTTTCATTCATTTATCTTTTTTACTCTGGTCTTAGGGTGTAGCACGGTGGCCCACAAGAATAACCCTTTCTTCCAGGGACCAACAGGGTTAAGAGTGTGAATGATGTGTGCATGTGTGTGTGGGGCTTTGTTTAGACCATCCTGTGTCAGATTTTTGGCCTGGTATACAGATGGACAAATCTTTTTATCTTCACTCTATCCCTTCACACCACAAAGCTGTTCCAAAAAGGAAAGACAAAAGAGATGGAACAGCCAGCTGTGACCTCACTGTACATTTCACAACCTGCCTTTTAAAAATTCTGTTCTTTCACACAACTCTACATGCACCTAATACATGCACACCCTTCACTCAAAATTCAAAATTATCATGGCGACTCCTACACCAGCCTCGGAGTCCCCAGGACAAATGTCCCCAGATCAGACTGCTCTTCTGGTGAGTGTCTTGACACCACCCTCAACTTTTTCTTCAATAACTTCTGCAACATTTGTGGCCTTACATCTTCTTTTCAATCTGTAGAACACAACCTCTCTACTAAACTTCATCTTTTCCTCCCCAAAACACAGGTGTCTGAGGCAACTGACAGTACCCCCTTCTTTGTTCCCCCCTACTTTCTCTATCCTCATTTTCTGCCCAAAGCTGGATGTTGCAACTATGCATACAACAACTTAAATTGCTCTTGTGCCCACACTCTTGAATCTTCTGGATTTTTCACTGTCTGGCTATGACTACAGTCACTCTCAAACAAAATTTATCTGTGCTGTATACCTCTCACCTACAAGAAGCTCCTCTTGCTAGAAAAATTCTTTGACTACTTAACTTCTAAAGTGAGCACATTCTGACTCTCTTCCCTTTTGCAGAGATCTCCATTCTTGGAGACTTCAATGGTCATTACTAATTTTGCCTTTCCTCTCCCTTCACTGACCATCTTGGTGAACTAGCCTTTAACTCTGCTATCCTCCATGACCTAGAGCAACTGGTACAACACTCTACTTGTATTCCTGATTGTCTTGGAGATATGCCCAATATTCTTGACCTTTTCCTCACCTCTAACCCTTCTGCTTATGCTATCATCCTATCATCTCCATTGGGCTCCTCCAATCACAATCTGCATCTTGTCCTATCCTTCCAATCTGTCCCCAAGATTCCCCAAAGTGGAGGTGCCTTTGTCATTTTGCCCCTACTGGAGCTGAGTAGGTATTATGCTGATTTGCCTTGGAATGACTACTGTTTCTGTGTCATAGGGTACCCATCTCTGTGTGCTGAGTGCATAACAAAGGTGATAGTATGTGCTATGGAGACATACAATCCTCACTCTTTCTCTTGTCCTAAACCATTGGTTCCCAACCTTCATTACATTACTTGTTTACTGACTTTTCAAGTTTGCATTACCTGCATCATCAAGTGAAGGCACAGTACTATATATCTGCTATAAAGAAACAGTGGTAAACCTTATAAAGCAATCACTCAATTGCATAGCTGGCGATGATAATGAAAAACTTATCACAATAAATGATAAATCAATGATGATAATGTTATCAGTGATAACTGATAATTCAGTAACTGGTGATAGATTTAGTGCCGATAACTGATAACCAATAAATCTATAAATCCAAGATTCTGATACTAGTGATAACAATATTGATATTTTAAGTAAAAAAAAATGAAAAATCCAAATCTTTATTTTTAATCTTGATCTTAGAAAACTTAGAAACATCTTCAAAAACTTCTAATTCAATGTTTATCCTGTCTCTTCACTAATGAAAAGTACTGTTTTAATTAAAATAACTACATTTGATTTTGAAAGTTAACAACTTCAACGTGCTCATGTTCCTAAAACTACGTTACAAAGGGGGGATGACGTTAGTAGCACTGTGCCGTGGGTAGTGAAGATGGGCATTGGCAGCACTGAAATCAGGAAGGAGTGAACTGGTACTCAAGATGAGACCAGAGGCAGGAAACACTGTGATTGGCCCAAAGAGCAACAGCAGCAATTACTTCATGCTACCCATTAAGATCCAGGGCTTGTTCCTCCCTCTCCTCTACCCTCCAACTACTTCATGCTACCCATTAAGATCCTTCCCAGTGATGTTTTCCATGCCCTTGCTGCCCTCAGAAGGCTTATGGACCTGATGGGTCCCTCGTATTGTTCTCTGAAACTGTGCCTCCATGCTTGCATCTTGCCTATTCATCTCCACTTGTTCTGTTGTTGTAAAATAGTGTGGTGAGAGCCTTCCCTGTCATCTCTCCCCCAGTACTCACCCACTGAGAGCAAGTATCCACCTCACTGGCTGGCTCCCTCTAGCATTCCTTCATTTCATTCATACAAACTTGCCCAGAGTAGTAAAAAAGATCAGACAACTTCCTCCAAAGATCACATTCCCAGATCTTGGTCTTTGTGGAACTCCTCATAAAAAGCAGTTTATTAGTCCACATACCAATAATTTATTTCACATGAAATTCACTGGAATTTGTGGCACCAACATTTGGAGAAACCATAAACATTTACAAACTCATTCACTTTCATTGTTACCATTTGTCCACACCACCTTACTGTATTTCAGATTATTACAGCAGAACAGATGATGATGTCATTAACTATTCTCTCAAAACCCCCATCCTACTCCACACATCACTACTCTGTGCAGGAAAAGAGATGAGTGTGGAGGAACATGTACAATGTATGGCACTGCAATACTAACTGATAGATTTAGAATACAAGACGACTGATATCAAAATGTTACAAGACTTATCCATGTATTAAGTTTGGGCATCACTCCTTCAAAACAGTCACCTTCACCACCAATAAAGTGGTCCCAGTCCTGCTGTCACTGCTCACACGTGTTCAGTAAGTCTTGTTCTCAAAGCATGTTAAGCACCTTCTGTGACTCGGGCTCAACCTCTTCCATGGAACACAGCATAACAACATACGGAAATCAGAAAGGCTGCCAGAAGTCATCAGGCTTACCCGTGGCAGTCCCTGCACAAAATATACCTACCTATTTCCATCTACCATCCCCATCCATAAATCTTCTTTTAAAAATCCTAAAGAACCAACACTAACAACCTGATTACTGAGTCTATTCCATTCATCCACCACTCCATCTGAAAACCAATTCCTTCCTATCTCCCTTTTAAGTCTGACTTTTCAAACTTAGATCCATCCTTTCTCGTTTCATGGTGTCAAGATGGCATCCTTTTCACCCACAACTTCCTTTATCTTTAGGAAGAGGAAGAAGTTACAAATGAAATGTGGATCCAGGTCTTGTCCCCAGTGGAGACCCTCAATGTGAAGGTTGGGTCATCTGGGGCACCTTCTGTTTGGAGATCAGAAGCCTGGGCACAAATTTTTCAGCTATGTGGTCATATTCAAATCAAACATGGGGATTGCCTCAGCTGTTCTGTATGATGCACCAACCCTGACACCAACTCCCTTCGCTGATCTCCAACAATTCTCTTGCACGTCACTCAACCGTTTCCATGTTTTCAGTGTCTGAGCTCACGGAATATCATCCTGACCTCTTGTCATCTTCCAGAGATATTCCGCTGCTCTTGAAGAATACATGGTACTTGACGCACCTCACATAACTCACTGCTTCCTTGCCACACATGTGCTAAATCATGTCAAAGGTCTTTGCTGAATTTGACACACAATTTGGTGTTAACTCTGCTCTTGTTTGCAGTTCATGATGAAATATGAAGTTCAGCATGAGGCCACAAAACTCATGTGACATGGCTCACAAAGTTCACAGAAAGATACCAATTGGCAGACTGCTTGATAACTGTCACTGTCCAGTCCCATCAGACATGCATCCTTGTACAGCCACCTGTTGGTGTACTATGGAACTAGTCTTGGGGCTTTGATACCACCTCACACTTCATTTTACCCTTCAATCCCAACATGTCAGTGGTAGATGAGGTAATCTCATTCTTGTGTATAGATTCCTTTAGTTACAAGGAATATGTATTATGTTGCTGGGACACTCACTCTGTGCTTCTCTCAAATGAATGATGTATAATAAAAGCTAAGATAAGCAACAGTTTCAGCTTTTTCTGGCACACACAGTCATCTATCAAGAATCTGGCAAAGCCTGGGATGAATATAGCAGCGTGTTATGACCACAGGTCTCTGTGCTCTTACACTGTAAATATGCACTGTGATGCCCCATGAGTACCTCTGGGGTGATAACACTCATGAGGTCCACAGCTGGCTGCTGCATTACCAGACAACACAGTGCACCACTTGTGGAAGACATGAGGTCATTATGTACACTTCCTTCTCAGTGACAAAATGAATCCAAGAAATGTATACAGTGGAACCTCAGTTACTGAATGTCTCCCTCTCCGAACAACTCTGTTTTTGAACAAAAATTTTAACTCCTAATTGCTTTGATTACTGTACCATAATTTGATTTTCAAACAAAGTTACTCGATTTCAAATATTACAACACGTAACAAAAGCTGCCATTTATTACTAATTTATAGTTTCTATAAATAGTTCCTTTGGAGGAGAGACACAGAGGGTAAGACAGTAATTCAATCTTTGAAATAAGTTAAATGTGATCCTACTGAAGAACCTCAATGTAAACAAACAAGGTTCGGGGCTCAGGAGTAATCCCAAGCCTCCTGTGGCTCTCCCGATGACCCACAATGCCATCACTACTGCACAACTGCATTTTTCCAGTAGCTTTTCCCAGCAGCAAGATGTCTAAGTGTTATGATCACCTTCATTTTGGCAGCGAGTGGGTTGCTCCTCTCTGTCTCTGTAAGGCTTCCCTCACTTCATGGGTGACAAAGAGAAAGCCAGCATGGTCTAAACAATATCTTTTGATGAGTTCTGTATCACTAAGTTCATTCAACAAAGCTTTTCTGAATAAAAAAAATTCTAAGCTGGAGATGCTGTGGAGCAGCCATCTTAGCAGCGGGAGTGTTGGTCATTACCCACTAAGACATGGTGGATGCGAGTCTGAGAATGGATTAATCTATTTTAGAATGACTCCTGTGGGGAAAATAGTATCGGTTTTCAAACATTTTGGATTTGGAACGACATTTACGAACAAATTAAGTTAAAAAACTGTTGAATGAAAGATAAAGCAAAAGAGATAAAGATGAAGTTGAAACTGTCCTCATACTCAAAGTAATGAGGAGTTATGGATACTTCCCTTGCAGAGTCAAAATGAGTTCAAACTGGCAGGAACTGTATCAGATGAAGAGGCTTGCTGACAAATAAAAGTAAAACAGTGCAGATGTAACACAATTGCTCACTGTCAACTACAACAATGTAAAACTAGAGATATAAGATAGGAACACACTGATAAATAAAGCAAAAACAATTGACATGTAGGATATCTGAACCAACTGTATAAAAAAAAATATATATATCCTAAAAAAAAAAAATGTTCATAAAGCAACCCAAACAACATGCAAAATGAAGCTGAAACTTTCCTTCTTGGCAGAGAAGTGACATACCTCTCTCAGCATTGGAAAGGGCCTGGGCTGCTCCCTTCCCCTTGGCCCCCTTAGAGGTTTTGTCTGGGGGTGTGTTCACTCAGGGCAGGAGGGGTTGGGGACGCCTGCAAAATGTGGCCACTTGAGAGATGGGACAGCCACCCTTGAGGAGTCAACCAGCCAACCAGCCAGCTATCCCACAGTGGACTAGTCAGCCAGATAGCCAGCCAGTCAGCTAGTCAGCAGGAAAACCAACCAGCCAGCCGGTCAGCCAGTTAGCCAGGCATCCAACCAGTCAGTTAGTTAGCCAGCCAGCCAACCAGAAAGATAGAAAGCCAGCCAGCCCAAGGAAAACACTACACACAGAGGAGGAGAGGTACTACAAAGACTAAATTTGGTATTATTAAGAGAAGTGGACATTGTTGAACACATGAACTACAATCATCCTGTAGGAAAAAGTGATTGTGTGATGGTAAGGTTTCATATCAAAGAAAAAGAAGAGGAAAGTAGATGGGAAAATTATAAGGATGAAATATTTAGCTATGGTAAAACTAGTTTCAAATAAACGAGGAGATACTTTGGTAAGATGGAATGGAGTGCCTTTATTACAGCAAAAGATGTGCAGAAACAGGAAGCACTAGTCACTAGGTATATATAAGAAGGGAGTGAAAAGATGTGTACCAAAAGGAAACACAACGATAAGATATAACAAAGACTGGTATAACAGAAGGTGTGAAGTTAAAGTTGAAGGATGTGTTTGACAAAGTATCACACTGAAGGTTGATATGAAAGATAAAAACACAAAAAGAAGATAAAAACACAAAGACTGCTATAAAAGAATATGTAAAGTAGTGAGGGAGGAGAGGGAGAAGGCATGGACTAGATGGAGGTGAAAAATGCAAAAATGTGGCAAAACTACACCACTACAAGAAATGACTGTGTAAGGGTTACTACAGAAGAAAGGACAAGTTATGAGAACAATGTTATGGACAAATGTAAAGAGGAACCAAAACTATTCTTCAGGTGTGTGAGGAGCAAAATGAAAAAACAAAGAAGGTGAATGGTCAAATGTGTGAGGATCTGGCTGACATGGCAGAGATGATGAATAAGAGTTTTCATTTAGCATTCACAATGAGAGGATATTTGTGGGGCAAAGTGAGATGAGTGAAAAATGGGTCCGGGGAAAATCCAGGTGACTGAGGAAGACATGTGGAAACAGTGTGAGGGACTAGATGTTAGAAAGGCCCCTGGACCCAAAAAAGTGTTGGGATGGATACTGAAAGAATGCAATCAGCAGGTGACATGGGTGGTGCATACAGTATTACTGAGAGTTCCTTAAATGAAAGTAGAGTCCTGCTTAAAATGAAAGAGAGTAAAAAATAATTCCAATTTATAAAGGTGGTAAACAAGAAGAGGGCGATGAACTACAGACCAGTGTCTCTAACAAGTGTGGTATGTAAAATGTTTGAAAGATTAAAGAAGGATAAATTAATGCATTACCTAGAAAATGAAGTGATGATAAAACAATTTGGATTTAGAAGACAGAGGTCATGTATTATGAACCTGATGAATTTTTATTCAAGAGTGGTGGATACAATACAAGAGAGGAATGGGTGGGCAGAACTGTGTATATTTAGCCCTGAAGAAAGCCTTTGATAAAGTGCCACATAGGAGACTGCCATGGAAGATGGAGCATGATGATGGTCTAGAGGGATGGCCTGCTGGGATGGATGGAGGAATTTCTTGACTGAGAGAGAGGATGAGAAACCGTGGTAAAAGATTGAGGAGTCATCACAAGAGGAAAACTGAAAGTGGAGTACCCAAAAGCTCAGTGCTGGCACCAGTCATATATGAATGATATGATACAGAGTGTGAATAGCTACATGAGCCTTCTGTGCAGATAATGCCAAGTTCCTGAAAGAGTTGAGAGTGAGGAAGATTGTGGAGTGTTGCAAGAGGATCTGAACAAGATATTGGAGTGGAGTCATAGATGGGAAATGGAGTTTAATCCAGAGAAATGTAAAGTAATGGAATTTGGAAAGAGTGAGAGAAGAGTAAAAGGAAATTATGTGTTGAATGGTGAGAGGTTGAGTAAAGCAGAGGAGGAAAACGATCTGGGTGTTACGGTCAGTGGAAATTTGATCCCAGAGAAACACATTAGCAGAACTACAGGAGAAAACCTATAATTTGTTAAGCCTATAATTTGTTGAGAGGAATAAAGGAAACCAGGCCATCTTTTGAGTATAACAATGAAAAAGATGATCAGGAAGATGATTATATCACTGATTTGACCTAGACTGAAATATGCAGCTGTAGTGTGCTCATTCTACATGAAAAAGGATGTAATGAAGTCGGAGAAAGCTGAGAGATGGTACCAAAGAGTCGTTTGTCATACGAAGAGAGACTGGCAGAGTTGCACCCACCAATACTGGAAAAAAGGAGAGAAAGAGGGAGACTTGACTGCTATATACAAAGCACAGGAGGAAGTGGAGGAGGTGGACCAGAGTGACTTGATGGTTTAGGATACGTGAGATATTAGAGGACATGGAAAGAGGCTGAAGAAGAGTACTTGTAAAAAAGAGACATCAAAAAAATATAGTTTCCCACAAAGAAGTACAGATGTATAGAACAGTCTGGATAAGGAAATAGTAAATGCAAGAAGTATACATGGATTCAAGGCTAAACTGTATATTGAAAGATATGGAGATGGGATAGCACCAGCATACCTCTTGTCCCATAAAACTGGATATTGAAGGAATGTAGAGAACAACTGGCTTATAAAATTCACAGTCTAGTGGTAACACCACTATCACAGGGAAGAGTACCAAAAAGATTGGAAGAGAGCAAATATTACACCAATATTCAAAGGAGGAAATAAAAGAAGACCAAATAAATTATAGACCAGTGTCCTTGACTAGTGTTGTAGGGAAAACTGTGAAAAGAAAAATAAAGGAGAGATAGATGGAACACTTGGAAAGAGATAAAGTTTTGGTAAATTGTCAATTTGGATTTGAGGAGGGGAAGATCATGCCTCCATGAACTTACTGTCCTTTTACTCAAGAGTAGTCGACATTGTGCAAGAGAGAGACAGATGGGTGGATGGTGTCTACTCAGACTTGAAGAAAGCGTTTGACAAAAGTACCACACCAAAGATTACTATGGAAGAGAAAAAAAAATATGGAAAAATTGGAGGAAGACTGCTGGAGTGGATGGAGGACTATCTGGATGATAGAGAGATGAGAACTGTAAATACAAGACCAGAATTCATACTTGGCTGAAAGTAACTAGTGGTGTCCCACAGGAAGTCAGTGTTGGGACTGATAATGTTTGTAATGTATGTGAATGACATAAATGAGAAGAAATAGACAGTTATATGGACTTATTTGCAGATGATGCTGAGCTGATGAGAAGGATAGAAAATGTAAATGACTAATAATAATAATAATAATAATAATAATAATAATAATAATAATAATAATAATAATAATAATAATAATAATAAACGGTTTATTATTTAGTCAGTTAACAAAGTGAAAATGTACATAGGAAATTGGGGAAATACTTAACATTAATCCTAAGAGTAAAGTCTAATCTAGAAGGGACTTACTGATTGATGGCTAAGCACCATGGTGGGAATCGCACTGTTTCTGTACCAGTACCGGTACTGGTACTGCAAAATTATTTAAATAAGATAAATAGAGTAAGTTAAATCTTGGCAAATGGAATTCAATTTAAGTAAATGTAAAGTAATGGAGTTTTGTAAGAGAAATGAAAGAATACAATATCATTATGAGATGGATGGTGTGAAGTTACAGAAATCAAAAGAGGAAATGGATTTGGGAGTAACAGTTACTGAAAATTTTGACTCCATGCAGACACATTGATAAGAGTACTGGAAAGATGATGAATTTGTTAAAAAGAATGAGAATGGCATTCTCACATTTGGATAAAGAAATGATAAAAAAGTTGTTGATTTCCATGATAAGACCAAGACTGGAAGTGTGGTCTCCTCATACAAGGAGGAATATTATAAAATTAGAAAGAGTACAAAGAGCAGTCACTAAGATGGTTCCAGAGTTGAGCAAGTCAACCTAGGAAGAGAAATTAAGAATGTTGGAAATTCCTACCCTTGAAAATAAGAGAGAGAGAGAGAGAGAGAGAGAGAGAGAGAGAGAGAGAGAGAGAGAGAGAGAGAGAGAGAGAGAGAGAGAGAGAGAGAGAGAGAGAGAGAGAGAGAGAGAGAGAGAGAGAGAGAGAGAGAGAGAGAGATTTAATAAACATCTATAGAATGGTAAATGGTATGGAAAATGTGTTTTATAACTTTAGACACACAGAGTACAAGGGGACACAATAAGAAGTTGAAGAAAGTTAACTGTAGAAGAGACATTAAGAAGTATAGTTTTCCTCACAGAAGTGTGAACAAATGGAACGAACTCAGTGAAGACATTGTCAATGCCGTAACTGTCCACGCTTTTAAGACCAAACTAGATAGGCATAGAGGCAGAGATACTATGAGATCACTCCCCTCCTTACCATTCAGTCATGAACAAAATAATACTCAGCAAAATAATCAAACAAATAAAAAGAAAGGTTTATAATATTTTAAGTTTTCTTGATCCACATCCATACTAACACTTCTG
>NW_026973754.1:0-75000 GCF_035594125.1 Scylla paramamosain
GAAAAACAAGTATTTTGAGTGTTTTTTGAGTTTAAGCGATGCAAAGAAACGCCAAAACATATGCAAAATCCTCTATTTTGGGAAACGAAAGGAAGGCTTGCGAGAGATCTATTATAATCGTTTTTTTTTTTACCTTTTTAGGTACAAAGACGCTAAAACGCATTGACAGCACTAAATATGAAAAAAACAAGAAAAAAAAACATTACCTAAAACATATATTTTGAGTGTATTTTCAATAAACACCAAAATGCATGCAAAGCAACGTATATGGCAATATAAAACATCATTACGAAAAAAACGTGTCTTTTTAATGTTATACACTTTATGGAGAAAAAGAATATTACAAAAAATAACTATTTCGAGTGTTTTTAGCGTGTTACGTACAAAAATGCAAAAAAAATGCATGAAAATAACGTTATATGGGGAAACGAAAGGACATTACGAAGAAAATCTATTATAAGTGTTTTTGAACATCACGAGGTAACAAAATGCTGAAACTCAAGAATAGTACTCGATATCGAGATCAAAAAAACGTGTATTTTGAGTGTTTTCACATTAATAAATAGCAAATCACCAAAAATGCATTGAAAATCCTCTATATGGGTAAAAACGAGATTTCCAGAAACGTATCTTTTAAATGTTTTTGAGCGTGTTAAGCACCAATATACGCTAAAAAGCATGGAAATCAATTATTTGGGAATACAAAACGACTTAACGAAAAACATGACTTTTTGGGTGTTTTTGAACTTCTGAAAATTGTACCAAAAAGGCAAATGCATGCAAAACACCCTTTATGCAGAAACAAAATAAACATTACCAAAAAACAAGTATTTTGTGTTTTTGAGCGTGTTACATAGAATAACACTAAAATATATGAAAAGTTTACTATGTGGGGAAACAAAAAAGACATTAGAAGAAAAGTGTATTATATAAGTGTTTTTGAGCTTCCCAGGTACCGAAATGCGAAAACGCATTAATACCACCTTATACGACAAAACAGAACAACATTACCAAAAACCGCGTAATTTGTGTGTTTTTTTTTTTTTTTTTCCACATTGATAAGTACCAATATATTCGGAAACGATAAAATGTGTGTTTTTTTTTTAGTGTTTCTTTGTATGCTTGTCACCAAAACGCTAAAATGCAATGGTAAACACCATAAATAAATAGAAAACAACTTTATCAAAAAACGTGTCTTTTGAGTGTTTTTCAGCTCCTCTTACGTACCGAAACCCTAAAAAAGCATGCAAAACACTTTTTATGTAGAAGAATATCATTACCAAAAACAAGTATTTTGAGAGTTTTTTGAGTTTCTTGGATACAAAAACATTAAAATGGATGAAAAATACTCTTAATAGGTAGACGTAATGACATTACGAAAAACATGTATTATAATTCTTTTTTTTTTTACATTTTAGGTATTAAAACGCTAAACCTATAAACATCACTCTATTAAGGAACAGAACAACATTAACAAAAACGTGTGTTTTGAGCATATTTCACATTATTAGGTACCGAAACGCCAAAATGCATGGAAAGCCCTTGATATGGGGAAATGAAATTGTTACATGAAAGCATCTTTCGAAACGAAAAGACTTTACGAGAAACGTTTATTATGAATGTTTTTGGTTCTTAGGTACAAAAACGCTAAAACGCATGAATAGGCACTTTATATGAAGACACATAACATTATTAATAACATATTTTGAGCCTATTTCGGAATTGTTAGGCTTTTTTGTTACCTAATTATGTGAAAAGCAATAAAAATACTCGCTTTTGTTAATGTTGTGTTCCTATATAAAGATTATTTACACCTGTTTTAGCGTTTTCGTGATGTCTTTTCGTTTTTGCATGAATTTTGGCATTTTTCTACGAAACAAGCTGAAAAAGCACTCAAAACACACAATTTTATTACATATACTGTTTCTCCATAAAAGTTGTTTTATATGCTTCTTAGCGTTTTCGTAAGTCGTTCAAAAAGACCAAAGAGAAACGTTTTTGGTAATGATGTTTTTTTTTTCCATATTGGGTACTTTTCATGCTTTTTTAACCGTTTTGGTGCCGAACACGCTCATAAACACTCAAAAAACACATTTCTGGAAATATCGTTTCCTTTTCCCTATAAAGTGTGCTTTGCGTACATTTTGGCGTTTTGGTACCTAACCATGTGAAATACACTCAAAATGCAAGTTTTTTATAATGTTAATTGTCTCCATATATTTAGGCGTTTTAGTTGGTTTTAGTACCTAAGAAACTGAAAAAAAAACACTCATAACACAAGTTTCTCTTAATGTGTTTTTATTTCCTCAGATCGCGTAATCAAGCATTTTGGCATTTTCTACGTAATAAGCTCAAAAACTCTCGAAATACTTGGTTTCAGTAATATTACTTCATGTTTTCTACATGAAGAGTGTTTGCATGCATTTTTGCGTTTTGGTACCTAACAAGATCATAATCACTCAAAAAACATGTTCCTGGAAATGTCTTTTTTTTTTTTTTCCTGATATAGGGTACCTTATATGTATTTATGCATTTAATTACTTAACAGTGTAAAGAATACACAAAACACGTTTGTTTTTTTCTTTTGATGTTGTTCTGTTTCTCCATTTAGAGTTTTATTACAGGGTTTTCGCGTTTTCGTAGACAGGAAACTCAAAAAACACTCATAACACACGTCTCTCGCAATGTCTTTTCATTTCCTCATTCTTTGCATGCATTTTGGCGATTTTGTACGTAAACTCAAAAAGCATTTAAATACTTGTTTTTGTTAAGGTTATTCTCTTTCTATTTAAAAGGGTGTTTTCCATTCGTTTTATGGTTTTTGTACATAAATAGCTCAAAAATACACCAAACACACGTTTTTAGAAATGTTGTTTTGCTTTCCCCATAGAGGGAACTTTTTCCATGCCTTTTTAGCGTTTTTGTGCCTAACACGCTCATAAACACTAAAAAAAAAAAAAAAAAATTTACTTGTTTCTGGAAATGTCGTTTCATTTCCCTAGAGAGGGCACTTCTTGCATGCATTTTGGCGTTTTTGCTATCTTACAATGTGAAAAAAAACTCAAAAATCACGTTTTTTGGTAATTTTCTTTTTATTTATTTATTTATTTTTCCATATAGAGTAATACTATTTATGTCTTTTAACGTTTTGGTACCAAAAACTTAAAAACACTGATAATACACTTTTCTTGTAATGTCTTTTCGTTTCCTAATATTAGGTACTTTGCATACATTTTGGCGTTTTCGTAGGTAACAATCTGAATACCCTTAAAATACTGGTTTTTTTCGTAATTTTATTGTTTCTCCATAAATCATGTTTTACGTGCGTTTTAGCGTTTTGGTACGTAAGTAAGCTCAAAAACATTTTGGTGCCTAACACGATCATAAACACTGAACAGACACGTTTAACGAAATATCATTTTCTTCCCAACTATAGCCTATTTTTTCCTGTTTTTTTTTTTTTTTGGGGGGGGGGCTTTTTGGCACCTAATAATGTGTGTAATATACATAAAACACATGTTTTTGGTAATGTTTTTTTTTTTTTTCCATAGAGAGTGCTATTAATGCCTTTTAACATTTTGGTACCTAAGAAGCTCAAAAGCACTAATAATACACGTTTCAGGTAATGCCCTTTCGTTTCCCATAGTCTACTTTGTGTGCATATTGTCGTTTTTGTAAACAAACTCAAAAAACAATTTTTTTTTTTTTTCGCAAATATATAATGTCTCGCCATAAATGTTTTTTTTTTTTGCATGCGTTTTACCATTATGATACGTAATTACCTGAAAAACACTGAAAAGAGACGGTTTCGGTGACGTTTTGTTACCCATATAAGGTGTTTTTTTTTTATTTTTTATTTGTTTATTTTATTTTTTTTCGTTTTTGGTACTTTAACATGCTAATAAACTTATAAAAGACACGTTACTAGAAATTTCATTTCTTTTCCCTATATAGGGATCGTTGGATGCATTTTTTGGTGTTTTGGTATCTATGAATGTGAAAAAAAAACACTCAAAACACGTATTTGGTAATGTTTTGTATCTTCATATAGAATGTTATTGATGGTTTTTTATTGCGTGTTGGTACCTAAGAAGCTCAAAAACATTCATAACACACGTTTCTTGTAATGCCTTTTCGTTTCTCCATATATAATTTTCAAATTACCTAAGAAGGATGTATTTTGGCGTTTTTCCACCTAAGCTCACAAAACACTCAAAAAACTTGTTTTTGGTAATATTATTCTTTTTCTCCATAAACTGTGTTTTGCATGCATTTTTTTGCGTTTTTGGTACGTAAAGATACCGAAAAAACACTCAAAAGACACGTTTTTTGGAACTATTGTCCTGTTTTTTTTTTTTTTTTTCATATAGAATGCTATTCATGCGTTTTAGAGTTTTGGTACTTAAGAAGCTCAAAAAAACAGATTTCTCGTAAAGACTTTTCGTTTCTCAATATCGAGTGCTTTGCATGCATTTTGCTGTTATATCTCCTAATAATGTGAAATACAATACACGTTTTTGGTATTAATCTTCTTTTTCTCCAAATAAAGCGCTATTCATGTGTTTTAACGTTTTGGTACCTAAGAAGCTAAAAAAAAAAAAAATAATGATAATAAACGTTTTTGTAATGTCGTTTCGGTTCCCTATATAGGATAGTTTGTATGCATTTTGGTGTTTTAGACGTAAAAAAAAAAAACTCAAAAACACTCGTTCTTTATTTTCCCATAAAGGATATAATTCATGTTTTTTTTTTAACCGTTTTCCTTGCTAATACGTTAAAAACACTGAAAATATATGATTCTGGAAATGTAGTTCTGTTTCCCCTTATAGGGATATTTCCATGCACTTTGCCGTTTTGATACCTAACAATGTTAAAAACATTCAAAATACAAGTTTTTTAATAATAATTTTATGTTTGTTTTATATAGTGTGATATTCATACATATTTTTTTCTGGTTTGGTACCTAAAAAGCTCAAAAAACAATCATAATACACGTTTCTCGTAAAGCTCTTTCGTTTCCCCTTATAAACTATTTTCCATGCAATTCAGCGTTTTTTTTGTACGTAAAAAGCTGAAAAAAATACACGTTTTTTGCTAAAGTTATTTTGTTTTTCCATAAAGCATTTGCATGCATTTTATCATTTTACGACGTAAGTAGCTCAAAAACTCTCAGAAGATGTTTTATTAATGTTTGTTTTACGTTTTTTTTTTTTTTTTTAACATTTTTTTTTATTGCCTAGCATGCTCACAAACACACAAAAGACCCGTTTCTTGGAAATCTCGTTTCCTATCCCGATATAAGGTACTTTCCATACATTTTGGCGTTTTGGTATCTAACAATGTGAAAAAAATCACTCTAAATACCAATTTTTGGTTATCATATTATGTTTCTATATATAGGGTGCTATGCATACATTTTCTCGTTTTGGTACCAAAGAAACTCAAAAACAAAACAAAAAATACACGTTTCTTGTAATATGTTTTCGTTACGAGATATAGGGTAATTTACATACATTTTGGCGTTTTCTACGTATTGAGTTGAAAAGCACTAAAAACACGTTTCTTTTGTAATTTTTTACTATTGCTCCATACTTTTTTTTTTTTTTTTTTTGCATGCATTTTGGCGTTTTGGTACATACCTCAAAAAACACTGAAAAGAGATGTATGTAGTTATATTATTTTGTTTACTCATACAGGATGGTTTCCATACATTTAGGGTTTTGGTGCTTAGCACGCTCATAAACACTCAAAAAGACACGTTTCTGGAAATATCGCTTTGCATGCTTTTGGTGATTTGTTGCCTAACAATATGAAATACAGTCGAGATACATGTCTTCAATAATGCTTTTCTGTTTCTCCATATAGAGTGTTATTCATGCACTTTAACATTTTGGTACCTAAGAACCTCAAAATACTCATAATACAAGTTTCTCATGAAGTCTTTTTGTTTCCCTATATACGGTACTTTGCATGCATTTTCGCTTTTTCTACGTAACAAGCTATAAAAAAAATAAATAAAAAAATGTATGATTTTGATAATATTACTCTGTTTCTACATTAAAGTTTTTTTTGCATGCGTTTTAGCGTTTTGGTACGTAAATAAATGAAAAAGACTCAAAAGGCACGATTAATGTAATGTTGTTTTGTTTTTCGAAATAGGAGAAATCATGTATTTTGAGTGTGTTTCACATTGTTACCCGCCAAAACGCCAAAATGCATGCAAAGCCCCTTATAATAGGAAAGGAAACGACATTTTTCAGAAAAAAAAAAATAAGTGCTTTGAGGGTTTCTGAGCATGTAAGCATGTATGAAAATTCAAAACATTACGAAAAAAACGTATCTTATGAGTGTTTTTCAGCTTCTTACGTACCAGAACTCTAAATTACATGCAAAAACACCCTTCATAAACACAATAACTTTATAAAAAAATATGTATTGTTTTAAATGTTTTGAGCCTTGTTACGTTGAAAAAGTAAAAATGAATCTGTAGAATTTACTCTATACGGGGAAACGAGAAATTACGAGAAAGCGTGTATTATGAGTTTTTTTTTTTTTTTATCCTTCTTAGGTACCAAAATCCTAAAACGAATGAATAGTACTCTATATCGAAAAACTAACAATATTACCAAAAATGTGTATTTTGAGTGTTTTCTCACATTATTAGGTAGCAAAACAGCACGAGGCAATAAAGGTTCATATATGGGGAAACGAAACAGCATTACCAGAAACGTGTCTTCTTCAGTGTTTTGAGCGTGTTAGTTACCAACACGTTTAAAAGCATGGAAATCACCTTATATAAGAATACAAAACAACGTTACGTACATGTCTTTTGAGTGTTTTTAATCTTCTTACGTACTGAAAGGATAAAACCCATATAAAACACAGTTCATGGTGAAACAGAATAATTTTACCAAAAATGCAAGTATTTTGGCTGTTTTCAGGTTTTTTTACGTACAAAACCGGCAAAATGCATCCAAAAGTGAAATTTCCTATATGTTTAGACGAAAGGGGATTGCGAGAACCATTTCTTAGTGTTTTTTTTTGGAGGGGGCTTCTTAGGTACAAAAACGAGGAATCGCATGACTAGCGATCTTCTTTTGGAGAAACAAAACAACATTACCAAAAACGTGTATTTTAAGTATATTTCACACATTGTTAGGTACTAAAACGCCATTGTCTATGTAATGCACCCTAAATGGCGAAACGAGTTTTCCAGAAGTGTCTTTCCAGATGTTGATGAGCGTGCTAGGCACCAAAACGATAAAAGCGAAAACGCTTTGTGTGTCCACTATATCTGGGAAAACAAAAACAACATTACAAAAAAATGTCTCTTTTCAGTGTTTGTGAGCTACTTACGTTTCCAAAAGCTAAAACGCATATAAATATGTGTTATTCAGAAACACAATAACTTTATTTAAACTTGTATTTCAATTGTTTTCTGAGTTTGTTACGTACAAAAAATTTAAAAAAACCGTGCAAAGTACTCTCTATGATGAAACGAAAAGACATTACGAGAAAGTGTTTTTAAGCTTCTTAGGTACCAAAACGGAAAAAAGGTGATAATACAACTATATATGGAAAAACAGAACGACATTACTAAAAACAAGCATTTTGAGTGCTTTTTTTACATTACTAAAATACCTGAAAAGCCTTTATATACGAAAATAAAACGTGATTACAAGAAACGAGAAACGTGTATTTATGTGCGTCTTTCAGCACGTTAGGCAACAAAAGAAACGCTAAAAAGCATGGAAAATGACCTTATAGCGGAATACAAAACGTTACGAAAAACGAGTCTTTTTGAGAGTTTTGTTTTTACTTTTTACGCTAAAACTCATGCAAAACACCTTTTAATGGAGAAACAGAATAACATTAAAAAAAAAAAAAGTGTTCTGAGTGTTTTCGACTTGTTACTTGGAAAACTCAAAAACGCATACAAAGTATTCTATATGGGGAAAGAAAAATGCATTACGAAAAACATGTATAATGGATGTTTTTCCCAAGCTTTTTAGGTACCAAAAATGAGGGAAAAGCAAGAATAACACTTCCTATTCAGAAACACAACAACATTACTAAAAACGTGTATTTTAAGTGTTTTTTCGTACTGTAAGATATCAAAACGACAAAATGGATGCAAAACTCTTTATATTCAGGAACGAAGCAACATTACAAGATATGTATTTTTTTGTGTTTTTGTGCATGTTAGGCACGAAAATGCTAAAAAAGAATGGAATACACCTTATATGGGAAAAACGAAACAACATTACTTATATTGTACATTTTGAGTCTGTTTTCAGTTTTTTAGGTAACAAAACGATAAAACGCATGAAAAAAAAAAAACTGTAGAAACAGATTACCATTACCAAAAAAAAAAAATTCTAGTGTCTTTTCAGCATATTAGGTCAATATGCAGGCAATGTACAATGCAATAGGGAATGGAAAAGGCATAACGAGAAACATGTATTGAGTGTTTTTTTTTTCAAATTTGCATGAGTAGGACTCTATATAGAGAGAAACAGAACAACATTATCAAAAACGTGTATTTTAAGTGCATTTCATATTTTGAAGTGACAAAACGCCAAAATGCATTTAAAGCACCCTATATTTGGCAAAGGTAACGATATCTTAAGAAACGTCTTTTTAGTGTTTATGGAAACAAAACAACATTACCAAAAAAAACGTGCTCTTTTCAATGTTTATAAAGTTACGTACTAAAACGCTAAAACGTATGTAATAAAAAAATATATATAAATTTACCCCCTTAAAAAAATCGTTTATATTGAGTGTTTTTGAGTTTCATACGTAAAGAAATGCCAAGATCATGAAATTACCCCTATATATATGAAAACAAAAAGACATTACGAGAAAAGTGTATTATAAGTATTTTTTGAGCTTTTTATTTTACCAAAAAAAAAAAAAAAAAAAAAGGAATACCAAAACAACATTACTAAAAAAACGTGTTTTATAGGTTCTTATGTACAGAAACGCTAAAACCCAAGCAAAACACCCTTTATGTGGAGAAGTGAAATAAATATTTCGTTGATAAATTACATTCAGGACAGTTAGGGAACATCCCTTACAGAAAAATAAGATCGCAGAAGAATGGTCCTAAATGGATGACTGATAATAAAACACTACATAGGGCGAAAGAGAAGTGTATATGAGATTAAAGACAGGGGAAGTGGTTTTAAGGCCATAATATAATGAATTTGAAAAGCCAGGAGTTTAACAAGGAAAGCTAAAAATAGTTAAGCATTTAATGTAGCCAGCCAAGCGAAGATGGACCCCAAGGGATTTTATCAGACATATAAGACGAAGAATAGAGAAACAAAACTTCCTTAAAGACAGCAGAATGGGACCTGCTTAGTTGTTGAGAGGAGATTAGTAAAATTGTGAACGAGTATTTTTTAACTGTCTTTGCCCAGGAAAACATGCAGGATTTGCCGAATAGTGAGAAGATATTTAGAATAGAAGAGAAAGAGAAGCTGACAGATATTACTATAACTAAAGAGATAGTGGAACAGGAGATAGATAAGCTGAAAAGTTCAAGTCACCAGGACCAGATGAAATATATTCCACAGTATTTAAGGAATGGAAAAAAGGTTATAAGTAATCTGTTAGTTTCTGTCCTTAGGAAATCACTTTAGTCATGTGAGGTATCGGTAATGTGGAGGCAGATAATGGTGATAGTTATGGCATCCTATATCAGGACTTTAGTAAAGCATTTGACAAGGTACCCAATCAGAGGCTACTGAGAAAGGTTAGGGCGCACGAGAGAGATGAGGTGTTTAGATTGGATAAGGTCATGGCTAAGCGGCAGGCGACAGAGTGTTGTAATAAACAGCTCTAAATCCGAGTGGGGTCAAGTAATTAGTGGGGTGATAAAAGGGATTATTAGTATTAGGGCCGATGTTCTTTGTAATATATGTCAATGACTTGGATAGTGGAATTAGTAGTGTTGTTAGTAAATTTGCGGATGACACGAGAGTATGTAGATTAATTAGGTCTGAATCGCATACAATCGCCTTGCAGGCAGATTTGGATAGGATGAACGAATGGACAGACAGATGGCAAATGCAGTTTAATATCAACAAATTGAAAGCACTTAGCGTAAGTGGAAGAAACCCAAACATTAGTTACACAATGAACAACCAAGTTCTGGTAGGTTCAGGGTAAGAAAATGATTTGAGATTTAAAGTTAGCCTTGAACTCCGTCTAAGAAAGCAATGCAAAGAGGCCAGAAACAAAGCAAATAGTGTATTATGATTAATTTTCAGGAGTGCTAAAAGTAAAACTCCCGAAGTAATATTAAAGTTACATTTGGCGCTGGTCAGACTTCATCTAGAATACGCTGTCCAATTCTGGTCACCACATCACATCACCACATCACAGGAAGGATAAAAGGTCTATTAGAATCAGTACAAAGGAGAAAGACTAAAAGGATACAGGGGATGAGGAGTATTCCTTACGAAGCGATATTCAAGCTGTTAAATTTACATTCTTTAGAGAGACGTAGGTTAAGAGTGGACTTGATAGAAGTCTTTAAGTGGTATATGGGTTATAACAAGGGCAACATAAGGAAAATTCTTAGAATCTGTAACCATGATAGAACAAGAAAAATGGGTTCAAGCCTGAAAACTTGATGTTCAAAAAAGGAGAAAAGAAGGAATTGGTTCTCAAATAAAATAGTAGATGATTGGAACGGACGTAGTAATCAAGCTGTTAGTGCTGAGGCATTTGGGAACTGTAAGAGAAAATTAGACATTTATGGATGGAGGTGATATGTGGTGGGAATAGGTAGGCATATTTCATACAAGTACTGCCATGTGTAGGCCTGATGCCTTCTTGCATATTTACTTATTTCTTATGTTCTTATATTCTTATTACCAAAAGCGTGTATTTTCAGTGTTTTTCAGCTATTACGTAAAAAAAAAAATGCCAAAATGCATGCAAAGCACCCTAAATAAGTAAAAAAAAAAGGACATCACGAGAAACGTGCATTATGAGTGTTTTTTTTCAGATACTTAGATACCAAAACGCTGAATAAAACTCATGAATAAAACTCTTAAATGAGAAACAGAACAACCTTACCAAATGCGTGTATTTTGAGTGTTTTTCACATTCTTAGTTACCAAAACCCCAAATTGCAAGTGAAACTAGCTTTATGTGAAAAAAAAGGCATTTCCAGAAAGGTGTCTTTTAAGGGTTTTTGTACGTGTTAGGCAATAAAGCACTAGAAAGCAGGGGAATCACATTACATAGGAATAAAACCAACTTTAACCAAGAACTTGCCTTTAAGTGTTTTTGACCTCCTTACATACCAAAACGCTAAAACGCATGCAAAACATCCTTTATGGAGAACTGAATAACATTACCAAAAAACATGTATTTTGAGTATTTTTGATCATGTTACCTATAAAATCGCTTAAATACATGGAAAGAACCCTATGTTTAGGAAACGAAAGGACATTACGAGAAACGTGTATTATGAGTGTTATTAAGTTCCTTAAGTACCAAAAAGCTAAAACCCACAAATAACAACACTCTTTATAAAGAAACAAAAAAAAAGTAATTGTCTTTTTTTTTTGTTAGTCTTCATAGGTACCGAGATGCCAAAATTCTGGCAAAATTCAGGGAAATTATGTGGAAAAAAGAACATTATCAAAAAAGTTATTTTAGCTTATTTCGGACTGTTATGTAAAAAACCCTAAATTGCATGCAAAGCCACCTATATGGGGAAATTAAACGACTTTACCAGAAACCTGTCGTTTGAGTGTTTTTCAGCATGTTAGGCATCAAAACAATAAATAATATGGAAGTCACTCTATATGGGAATCGAAAACATCATTACTAAAAACTTGTTTTTTCAGTGTTTTACGTAGAATAAAAAACTAAAACGGATGCAAACAAACCAATATCAAGAAATAGAATAACATTACCAAAAAGGTATATTCTGAGTGTTTTTGAGCCTGTTACCTATAAAAAACGCGAAAATGGATGCAAAGCACTCTATATTGGGAAACAAAAGGACATTACGAGAAACGTGTATAATTAGAGTTTTATAGTTTCAGAAGAACCACAAGTCAAAAGTTTCTTAGATACCAAAATGCTGAAACTCATGAATGGGTGTATTTTGAGTGTTTTTCACATTCTTAGTTACCAGAACCCCAAATTGCATGCGAAACTAGCTTTATGTGGGAAAAAAATGACATTACCAGAAAAGTGTCTTTTGAGTGTTTTTGAGCGTGTTAAGCAATAAAGCACTAAAAAGCACGGTAATCACATTACATGGGAATAAATCCAACTTTTACCAAGAATTTGCCTTTAAGTGTTTTTGAGCTAAAACGCAAGCAAAACTCCCTTTATGGAGAAACAGAATAACATTACCAAAACACATATTTCTAGTGCCTTTGATCATGTTACCTATAAAAACACTTAAATACATGCAAAGAACCCTATGTTTGGGAAACGAAAGGGCATTACGAGAAACGTGTATTATAAGTGTTTTTAAGCTACTAAGTACCAAAGATCGAAAACCCACAAATAACACTCTTTATAAAGAAACCAAAAAAATAATAATAAATAAATAAATAAATAAATAAAAAAATAGCATTTTTTTTTTGTTATTCATGTTCATAGGTACCGAGATGCCGCCAAAATTCTGTTAAAATTCTGGGAAATTAGGTGGATAAAAGAACATTATCGAAAAAGTTAATTTTAGCTTTTTTTTTCGGACTGTTATGTTATGAGGAGGAGGCAGTAGACACCTGCCGAAACGATAATTACTCCCAGTGAGGTCTAAAGCACTGTTCAGGGGGTGCTGTGAACTTATCATTAAACCCAGCTGTGACCTCACTGAACGTTTCCCTTTGTGTCTCACAACACAAGGGGGTAGTCACAACCTGCCCTCTAAAGACAACTCTCTTCCTCCACACAAAACTACAAGCACCTAATAACACACACACCCTTCACTCAAAAAATTTTTTGACCACTGCTTTGACCCTTTTAAGGGACTGGCATTTCAGTGGGCATTTTTTTTATTAGATTTTTGTTGCCCTTGGCCAGTATCCTTCCTACATATAAAAAAAAAAAAAAAAAAAAAAATCAAACCCTAAAGTGCATGCAAAGCCACCTATATGAGGAAATTAAACGACTTGACAAGAAAACTGTCTTTTGAGTGTTTTTCAGCATGTTAGGCACCAAAACGATAAATAATATGGAAGTCAATCTATATGGGAATCCAAAACAAAATTACTGAAAACGTGTCTTTTCAGTGTTTTACGTAGAAAAACGCTAAAACGGATGCAAACCAACCAATATGAAGAAAAAGAATAACATTACCAAAAGGTATATTTTAAGTGTTATTGAGCTTGTTACCAACAAAAAAAACACGAAAATGGATGCAAAGCACTCTATATTGGGAAACAAAAAGACATTACGAGAAACGTGTATAATGAGTGTTTTATAGTTTCACAAGAACCACAAGGCAAAAAACACAAAAACTCGTGTATATGGAGAAGTTTCTTAGATACCAAAATGCTGAAACTCCTGAATAACACTTTTAATTAAAAAACAGAATAACCTCACTAAATGCGTGTATTTTGAGTGTTTTTTACATTCTTAGTTACCAAAACCCCAAAATGCATGCGAAACTAGCTTTATGTGGGACGAAAAATGACATTACCAGAGAAGTGTCTTTTGAGTGTTTTTGAGCGTGTTAGGCAATAAAGCACTAAAAAGGAGGGCAATCATATTACATGGGAATAAAACCAACTTTTACCAAGAACTTGCCTTTAAATGTTTTTGAGCTCATTATATACGAAATCGCTAAAACGCATGCAAAACACCCTTTATGGAGAAACAGATTAACATTACCAAAATCATGTATTTTGAACGTTTTTTGATCATGTTATCTCTAAAAACGCTGAAATACATGGAAAGAACCCTATGTCTGGGAAACGAAAGGACATTACGAGAAACGTGTATTATGAGTGTTTTTAAGTTCCATAAGTACCAAAAAAGTTAAACCTCTTTATAAAGAAAGAAAATCAAATAGAAAAATAGGATTTTTTTTGGGGGGGTATTCTTCTTCATAAGTACCGAGATGCCAAAATTTTTGCAAAATTTAGGGAAATTATGTGAAAAAAAGAACATTATCAAAAAAGTTAATTTTAGCTTTATTTTTTTTCGGACTGTTATGTACGAAACCTTAAAGTGCATGCAAAGCCAACTATATGGGAAAATTAAACGACTTTACTAGAAACCTGTGTTTTTAGTGTTTTTCAACATGTTAGTCACCAAAACAATAAATAATATGGAAGTCGTTCTATATGAGAATCCAAAACAAAATTACTGAAAACGTGTCTTTTCCGTGTTTTACGTAGAAAAACGCTAAAACGGATGCAAACCAACCAATGTGAAGAAATAGAATAAGATTACCAAAAAGATATATTTTGAATATTTTTGAGCTTTTTACTTACAAAAACGCGAAAATGGATGCCTTTTAGCGGTTTGTTACCTAAGAAGTAAAAAAAAAAAAACCTTTCTTGTAATATTTTTTTTTCCATTTAATAATACATAGAATGTATTATGACGTTTTTCACGTAACAGCCTCAAAAACAATAAAAAAAAAATATTGTTTTTGGTAATGTTATTCTGTTTCTCCATCAAGAGTGTTTTGCATGCGTTTTAGCGTTCTGATACCTAAGTTGCTCAAAAATACTGAAAATAGACATTTTTGTTAATGTTTTGTTTTCCATTACAGTGTGATTTCCATGCTTTTCATCGTTTTGGAGCTAGAACACTGATAAACACTCAAAGACACCTTTCTGGAAAACTAGTTTCCTTTCGCATGCTTTGCATGTGTACTTAACAATGAGAAATACACTCCAATTACAAGTTTTTGGTAATGTTATTATGTTTCTCGATGACGATTTTTTTTTTTTTTTGCATGTACCTTAGGTTTTTGGTATGTAATAAGCTCAAAAACACTTAAAAGACACGTTTTTCCTTAGTGTTGTTTTGTTGTTCAAATCAAGTGATTTCCAAGCTTTATATCGATTTAGTGTCTAAACACTCCAAAGAACACGTTTCTGGAAACATCGTTTCATTTCCTCATAAAGGTTACTTTGCATGCATTTTTGCGTTTCCTACGTAACAAGCTCATAAACACATAAAATACTTGTTTTTGGCAATTTTATTCTGTTTCTCCATAAAAAGTGTTTTACAAACGTATTAGCGTTTTGGTACGTAAGAAGCTCAAAAAGATTGAAAAGACATGTTTTTGATAATGTTTTTTTTATTTCCATATGGTGATCTTTCCATGCTTTTTAGCATTCTGATACCTAGCAGATTCATAAACATTCAAAAGACACGTTTCATTAAATTTAGTTTTGTTTGTTAGTTAGTGGGCTTCCATACATTTTGGCTTTTTGGCACCTAACAATATGAAAAAACACTCAATATACACGTTTTTGGTAATGTTGTTATGTTTATCCATACAGAGTGCTATTCATGCGTTTTCACATTTTGGTACCTAAGAAGCTCAAATTTACTCATAATACACGTTTCTCGTAATGTCTTTTTCTTTCTTCATATAGAATACTTTCCATACATTATGGCGTTTTTCTACCTAACAAGCTCAAACACTCTCAAACGATTTGTTTTTGGTGATATTATTCTGTTTTTCCATAAAGCGTGTTTTTCATGCATTTTACCTTCTTGGTACTTAAGAAGCTGAAAAAAAACTCAAAAGACACGTTTTTGGCAGTTTTTTTTTTTTATAATTTCCAAGTATATGTGTATATGAACTTGTTAACAACAAAACAGTAAAAAGCATGAAAACTTCCCCTATACTGGAAAAGCAAAAACAACATTTTTCAGTATTTTTCAGCTACTAACGTACAAAACCGCTAAAATGCTTGCAAAAATCCCTTCATGGAAAAAACAAATAACCTTACCAGAAACTAGTATTTCATTTTATTTCTTAAGCCTGTCACGTACAAAAGGGCCAAAATGCATGCAAAGTACACTATATATGGATACGAAAGTGCATTACGAGAAACGTGCATTATGAGTGTTTTCAAATTATTAGGTACCAAAACGCTGAAGCGAATGAATAGCACTCTATATGGAGAAACAAAAACGCTAAAATGCATGAAAACCATGATATATGAGGGAAAATACGACACTTCTAGAAACGTGTTTTTTTCAGTGTTTGTAAGCTTATTAGGTACCAAAATGCTACAAAACATGGGAAAACAGAACATTACAAATAAGTTTTTTTATTGTTTTGAGCTACTTACATGCTAAAACGCAAAGGCGCATGCAAAACACCTTTTACAGAGCAAGAAGAAAACGTTGTATTTTTAATGTTTTAAGCTAATTACGTAAAAAAATTTCAAAATTCATGTAAAGTTCCCAATATGGGGGAAACGAAAAGACATTACGAGAAACGTATATTATAAGTGTTTTACACCTTATTAGGTTAAAAATACGAAAATGCATGAATACCACTCTATATGGAGTAACAGAGCAACATTAATTAAAACGTGTATTTTGTTTGTTTTCACAATGTTATGTACCAAAACGTCGAAATTCATGAAAAGTGCAATCTATGCGAAAAACGAAACGAAATTTCCAGAAACGTGAATTTTGAGTGTTTATGAGCGTGTTAGGCACTAAAACTCTAAAAAATAAAAATGGAAAGCATCCTATATGGGAATACAAAACAAAATTACAAAAAAAAATAGTATTCTTTTTGTGTGTTTTTTGAGCTACTTCTATATCAAAACGTTTGAACAGACGCAAAACACGCTTTATGGAGAAACAAAATAACAATACAAAAAAATATATATTTTCAGTGTTTTTGAGGTATGTAAGTAGAATAACACCGAAATGTATGCAAAGTTCCGTTTCGAGAAACGTGTATTATGAGAGCTTTTCAGCTTTTTAGGTACCAAACACAAAGGCACCTTAATAGTACTCTATATGGAGAAACAAAACAACACGAATGAAAATATATATTTTGAGTGGTTTTCATATTATTAGGTACCAAGACGCAAAAATATATGCAAAGACCTCTAAAAGACGACACAAAACGACATTACAAGAAACCTATGTTTTGAGAGTGTTTCTACGTGTTAGACACCAAAACACTAAGAAGTATGAAAAGAGCACTATGTTGGAAGGGAAAAAGAAATAACCAACAAAGTGACTTTTCACGTGTTTGGAAGTTTTTAATTTTATAATGTACCAGAACGATAAAACATGCAAAACACCCTTCCTGCAGAAACATAAAACATTACCAAAAACAAGCATTTTCAGCGATTTTTGAACTTGTTATGTACAAGAGCGTCAAAATGCATATAAAATACCCTATATAAGAAAACGAAAAGACATTAAGAGAAACCAGTAGTATGAGATTTTTTTTTTTTTTTTTTAGCTTTTTAGGTACCAAAACAATAAAACGTATGATTTGCATTCTGTATGGAGAAAACGTGTATTTTAAGTGTATTTAGTGTTGGTAGGTATCAAAACGCCAAAATGCATGCAAAGCACCCGATATGGACAAAATAAACGACATTTCCAGAAACATATCTTTTGAGAGTTTATGAGTGTGTTAGGCACAAAAAACTCTTAAAAAGCATGGAAAGTACCGTAAATGGGAAAACACTGTTTTCAGCTACTTACGTACCAAACTGCTAAAACGGTTGGAAAACACATTTTATGTAGAAACTCAACAGATTTACCAAAAACATGCATTTTGAGAAATTTTGCGCCTGTTACGTACAATAACGATAAAATACATCCAAATAACCCTAAAAGGGGAAAAGAATACATTAAAAGAAACGTGTATTTTGAGTAGTATTGAGCTTCATAGGTACCAGAACACTAAAACGTATGAATAATACTCTATATGGAGAAACAAAGCAAGATTAACCAAAACTTGTGTTTTAAGGCTTTTTTCACGTTATTAGGTACCGCAACGCGAAAATGCATGCAAAGCATACTATATGGGGAAAGGAAACATTTCCAGAAACATGTCCTTTCACTGTTTATGAGCGTGTTATGTACCAAGAAGCTAAAAACCAAGGAAAGCACCCTATAGGAGAAAACAAAAGATTACAAAAACTTTTCATTTCAGTGCTTATGAGTTACTTACATACAAAAACACTTAAACGCATCCAAAACGCCTTTTTTTTTTTTTTTAAATAATAACATTACCAAAAAAAAGTTTATTTTCAATGTTTTGAGCTTCTTAACCCCCCCCAAAAAAAACATAAAAAGTAACCAACGGCATTATGAGAAACTTATATTAAGAGCGTTTTTGAGCTTCTCAGGTACCAAAACGCGAAAATGCATGAATAATACTCTCTTTGGAGAAACACAACAATATTAGATACCAACACGCTAAAAAGCAACAAAAGCTCCCTATTTGGAAAAGCAAAACATTACCAAAAGCGTGTCTTTTGAGAGTTTTTACAGCTACTTACGTACCAAAACGCTAAAATGCATGCAAAGCACATTTTATGGAGAAACAGAATAACATTACCAGAAACGTGTATTTTGAGTTTTTTTTTTATCTTACTTATAAAAAAAAAGCAAAAATACATGCAAAGTATCTTAAATGGCGATACGAAATGAAATAAAAAGACACTTCATTTATCAGTGTTTTTGAGATTTTTAGGTAGCAAAATGCTTTCTGGTAAAGTCGTTTAATTTCCCAATATAGGTGGCTTTGCATGCACTTTAGGGTTTGGTACATAACAGTCCGAAAAAAAAGCTAAAATTAACTTTTTTCATAATATTCTTTTCTCACATAATTTTCCTGAATTTTGCCACAATTTTGGCATCTCGGTACCTATGAAGATAAATAACAAAAAAAAAAATCCAATTTTTTTATTTATTTATTTATTTCTCTCTAAAGAATGTTATTTTTGGGTTTTAGCTTTTTGGTACTTAAAAAAAATAAAAACACTCATAATACACGTTTCTCGAAATGTTCTTTCGTTTCCCAAACATAAGGTTCTTTGCATGTATTTAATTAGAGTTTTTATAGGTAACATAATCAAAAACACTCAAAATACATGTTTTTGGTAATGTTATTCTGTTTCTCCATAAGGGGTGTTTTGCATGCGTTTTAGCTCAAAAACACTAAAGGCAAGTTCTTGGTAAAAGTTGGTTTTATTCCCATATAATATGATTGCTCTCCTTTTTAGTGCTTTATTGCTTAACACGCTCAAAAACACTGAAAAGATACTATTCATGTAATGTCACTTTTTTCCCCACATAAAGCTAGTTTCGCATGCAATTTGGGGTTTTGGTAACTAAGAATGTGAAAAACACTCAAAATACACGCATTTAGTAAGGTTGTTCTGTTTCTCAATTAAGAGTGTTATTCAGGAGTTTCAGCATTTTGGTATCTCCATATATACGAGTTTTTGCGTTTTTTGCCTTGTGGTTCTTGAGAATCTATAAAACACTCATTATACACATTTCTCGTAATGTCCATTTGCATCCATTTTCGCGTTTTTTGTAAGTAAAGAGCTCAAAAACACTCAAAATGTACCTTTTTGGTAATGTTATTCTATTTTTTCATTTTGGTTGGTTTGCATCCGTTTGAGCGTTTTTCTACGTAAAACACGACAAAGACACGTTTTCAGTAATTTTGTTTTGGATTCCACATAAAATGACTTCCATATTATTTATTGTTTTCGTGACTAACATGCTGAAATCACTCACAACACAGGTTTCTCGTAAAGTCTCGTAAAGGGTGTTTTGCATACATATCAGCGTTATGGTACGTAAGTAGCTGAAAATACCCAAAAGATAAATTTTTGGTTGACTTGTTCTTTCATATAGGTAGCTTTTCATGCTTTTTATAACTTTGGTACCTAACAACAATAATCGACACTCAAAAGACATGTTTCTGGAAATATCGTTTCATCTCACCATAGATGGTGCTCTGGAGTCATTTTGACGTTTTGGTACATAAAATTGTGAAAAACACTCAAAATAAACGTTTTTGGTAATGTTCTGTTTCTCCATATACAGTGGTACTAAATAGTTTTCGCGTTTGGTACCTAAGACGCTCAAAAACACTAATGGCATCTTTCTCGTAATGTCCTTTATTTTATCGATATTGGGTGATTTCCATGCATTTTGGCGTTTTTGTTACGTAACAATGTGAAAAAACACTCAAAATATACGTTTTCGGTAATGTTCTTCTGTTTCTTCATATATAATGTTATACATGCGTTTGTGCATTTTGCTACCTAAGAATCTCAAAAACACTGATAAATGAAGTGTCTTTTTATTTCTTTTCGTATCGCCATTTAGGATACTTTGCATACATTTTTGCTTTTTTTTATACGTAAGAAAAAAAAACTCAAAATACACGTTTCTGGTAATGTTATTCTGTTTCTCCATAAAATGTGCTTTGCATGCATTTTAGCGTTTTGGTACGTAAGTAGCTGTAAAAACTCTCAAAAGACACGCTTTTGGTAATGTTTTGCTTTTCCAAATAGGGAGCTTTCGTTGGTTTTTAGCGTTTTGGTATCTAATATTGTTGTGTTTCTCTAAAGAGAGTATTATTTATGCATTTTCGCGTTTTGGTACCTGAGAAGCTCAAAAACGCTCTCATAATGTCTTAGGTTACTTTTTTTTTTTTTTGCGTAACAAGCTCAAAACATTGAAAATACACGCTTTTTTGGTAATGTTATTCAGTTTTTCCACGGCGTTTTGGATTCGTTTAAGTGTTTTTGTATGTAAGTAGCTCATAAGCGCTTAAATTAAAAGTTTTTGTAATCTTTTGTTTTCTCTTATAGGGTGCTTTCCTTGGTTTTTAGCTTCTTGGCACCTAACATGCTCATAAACAGTGAA
The DNA here is from genome assembly GCF_035594125.1 of Scylla paramamosain. NCBI lineage: Eukaryota > Metazoa > Arthropoda > Malacostraca > Decapoda > Portunidae > Scylla > Scylla paramamosain. The sequence goes on from NW_026973754.1 coordinate 20,884, forward strand.
AGGACATGTTTCTGGAAATGTTTCCTTTCCCCATGCTTTGCATGCATTTTCGCGTTGCGGTACGTAATAACGTGAAAAAAAGCCTTAAAACACAAGGGTTGGTTAATCTTGTTCCGTTTCTCCATATAGAGTATTATTCATACGTTTTAGTGTTCTGGTACCTATGAAGCTCAATACCACTTAAAATATACGTTTCTTTTAATGTTTTCTTTTCCCCTTTTAGGGTTATTTGCATGTATTTTATCGTTTTTGTACGTAACAGGCGCAAAATCTCTCAAAATGCATGTTTTTGGTAAAGCTGTTGAGTTTCTCCATAAAGTGTGTTTTGCAACCGTTTTAGCGGTTTGATATGTAAGTACCTCAAAACACTTAATGTTTTCCCATTTACGACACTTTCCATGCTTTTTAAGAGCTTTTTGTGCCTAACACACTCATAAAATCTCAAAAGACATGTTTCTGGAAATGTCGTTTATTTTCCCCATATCGCGTGCTTTGCATGCATTTTGGCGTTTTGATACCTAACAAAGCTAAATACACTTAAATAGCACGTTTTCTCCATACAGAAGGCAAATTGTGCGTTTTATCGTTTCGGTACCTAATAAGCTAAAAAAAAAAAAAAAAAAATCATAATACTGGTTTCTTTTTATGTCTTTTCGTTTTCCTATATAGGGTACTTTATATGCATTTTGACGCTTTTGTACATAACAAGCTGAAAAATCGCCCAAAATGCTCGTTTTTGTTAACGTTTTTATATTTCTGCAGGAAAGGTGTTATGCATATTTTATTGTTTTGGTACATTATAAATTTAAAAACCTCCAAAGCGTGTTAGTTAATAAAGCACTAAAAAGCATGGCAATCACATTACATTGGAATAAAATCAATTTTTAACAACAACTTGCCTTTAAGTGTATTTGAGCTCCTTATATACCAAAACACTAAAATGCATGTAAAATACACTTTATGGTGAAACAGAATAACATTACCAAAAACTTATATTTTGAGTGTTTTTGATCATGTTACCAATAAAAACGCTTAAATACATGCAAAGAACCCTATTTTTGGGAAACGAAAAGACATTACGAGAAACGTGTATTATGAGTTTTTTAAGTTCATTAAGTACGAAAAAGCTAAAAGCCACAAATTACACTCTTTATTAAGAAAAAGTAAATAAATAAATAAATAAAAAAAATTCGATATTTTTTTTCATTCTTATTTATCTTCACAGGTAACGAGGTGCCAAAATTCGGGCAAAGTTCAGGAAATTATATGAAATAAGAATATTATCAAAAAAGTTAAATTTAGCTTTTTTTTTGGACTGTTATGTACCAAACCCCTAAATTGCATGCAAAGGCACCTATATGGGGAAATTAAACGTCTTTGCCAGAAAACTGTTTATGAGTGTATAGCGAAGGTGAGGTGCTACTTGGCCGCCCGGAAGTTGCTCAAGCGAGAAGTGTAGGCTCCCAACTATGACTCTTGGTCATAGCAGTGTTTAGTCCTTGAAGGGTAACAATTTCCAGTGTCATAACTGTGTAGCTCTGGCAAAGGAAACTTAGCCTGGGTATTCTCTGTTTATTCAGCTATCTATATTTATATCTATATTTATAGAAAAGATGGGTGAAGGAAGAATAATATGAGTATAAGAGGATAGTGAGAAATAATGAAAGAAGTATAAGATTAAAGATGGTGGGCTGTCCACCTTGCTATTTTACTTATTGATGTTATACTGTGTATTATGTGTTTGTGAGAATGTTTGTGTTCTGTGTGCTGACTTCATATGATGGCACGGGCCGCGATTGTTCTCCCTGTTACACCGCAGGCGAGTCGAGAGAGACTCTACCACTACTCCCTCGCCGACACCACACAACTCTTACCCCCTATAGGTAGGTCCCCGGGTGTCGGCGACTTAGGATGAGGTGCAACCCCCTCCCCATCTACCGCTTGCTGGGGGCCAGCAAGCCCTACCAGTGGCCAGTACCCCTCGGCTGTGCACTACGGTGTGGTGAACACCGGCTTGGCATACCGCCTCACCGCCGACTCAGGGCGCGGAGTGGGGAGAGAGGAGGCCAGCTACGAGTCCCAGTATAATTTTGTATATATCATTTTGTGTGTGTCGTTTGTTATGTTCAGTAATTTTTTTTTTTATATATTGTTCATGCAAAAACATGAACAATATATAAAAAAAATTACTGAACATAACAAACGACACACACAAAATGATATATACAAAATTATGGAAAAAGAGAGTGTATGTGTGTGTGTATGTCTGTGTGAAGAAAGGAGTAATAAGATGTATTGAGAAGATGTGTAACACATGTGTCAAAGAGCGTGCACAGAATGTGTACAGTAAGAGATATGTATAAAGTGAGGAAAGAAGAGATGAAAGACAAAAGTCTGTGCAGTAGAGAGAGTGAAAACGGAAGGGTGAAAATATAATAGAAAACGGAGTGCTAGGAGCGGTGACTTGTGTCCCGCTACAGTATTCCCCCCTAGTGACGAGGTAGGAGGAACGTAACCGTCTTCTGGTGCCGAGTGGTGTTGGTGGCGACGTTCTGGCCGATGGTGGTGATGACGGCCGGGTCACTGTGAAGGAGGTAGGCAGGCTTGACTCGGTCGATGGAGATGGTGTCAGCCTTACCATCCTTGTCCACAGTGACCGTCTTTCTCCTCCTGCTCAGGACTTTGTAGGGGCCTTGGTAGGGCTGCTGCAGGGGCTTCTTCACAGCGTCAACCCTGACGAACACGTGCGTGCAAGTGTCCAGATCCTGGCTGACAAAAGTCTTGGAGGGAGACGTGCGAGGCTGGACAGGCTGCAGACGCTGCATGAAGTCAGAGAGGTTGGCAGCAAAGTCCTGAACGCTGCAAGGAGTAGAGCGAGGTGCAGGAGTTAGGAGTTCGCCAGGTAACCTGAGCTTGGTACCATAAACGAGCTCGGCGGAGGAGTGGTGTAGGTCTTCCTTTAGTGATGTCCGTATGCCAAGGAGGACGAGAGGGAGTGCCTGGGACCAGTCTGCACGTGTGGCAGAGGCAGCTAAGGAAGACTTCAGCTGACGGTGGAATCTCTCAACGGTGCCGTTTGCCTGCGGGTGGTAACTGGCTGTCCTGAAGCGTTGGATGCCTAGTAGTGACATCACCTTGTTCCACATACTGGACTCGAACTGGCTGCCACGGTCAGAAGTGAGGCTGAGAGGGACACCGAACCTGGAGATCCAAGTAGTGATGAAGGCACGTGCGACGGAGTCCGTTGTGATGTCAGCCAAAGGTGCAGCTTCCGGCCAGCGTGTGAAGCGGTCGACGCAGGTGAGAAGGTACCGGTAACCGTCAGAGTAGGGTAGTGGTCCAACGAGGTCGACATGCACGTGGTCGAACCGTGAAGAGACTGGAGTGAAGGCGGCCGCAGGAGAGCGTGTGTGTCGCCACACCTTGGAGGCTTGGCACTTGACACATGTGCGGGTCCACAGCCTGACGTCTTTGTTGATGCCAGACCAGATGAAGCGTGAGGTCATCATCTGCTGAGATGCTCGGATGCCAGGGTGGGAGAGGTCGTGCAGCTGACGAAAAACACGATACCGGTGGGTCTTCGGCAGGTAGGGCCGACAGGAATCGGTGGAAGTGTCAGCGTAAACGTGCACTGTGGTTCCTGGGAGTTGTATCTTCTTCATCTGTAGTGCGGGATTGTCTTGGAGTTGCCGCAGCTCTTCATCGTTGGCCTGGTCGGCAGCGATGGCAGTGTAGTCGATCGGAGAAGATGACACAGCAGAGATGTTGCGCGAGAGAGCATCAGCTGGGGCGTTGTGTTCACCTTTGACGTAGCGCAAATCCGTGGTGAACTGCGAGATGAAGTCGATGTGACGCAGTTGTCGCGGTGAACAGGAGGTCTTGATGTGCAGGGACTTCGAAGTGAGTGGCTTGTGGTCGGTGTATACATAGAAGTTGCGACCTTCCACGAAGTACCGGAAACGCTTGATGGCCTTGTAGATGGCGAGAAGTTCCCTGTCGTAAGTACTGTACTTGGATTCCGCCTTGTTAAATTTCTTTGAGAAGAGAGCGGTTTCCAACCTCCGTCGACATACTGCTGTAGAACTGCTCCGATGCCGATGTCAGAAGCGTCTGTGGCGATAGAGATGATGCCATCTGGGGCAGGGAAGCTGAGAGGTGAGACGGAGCTGAGAGCTTGTTTTGCTGCTGTGAAAGCTTCCTCAGTGGCTGGAGTCCAGACTAAGGAGATGGACTGTCCTCTCTTGCAAGGCTTGATCATCGCGTAGAGCGGCTGAAGAAGTAGGGAGCAGCTGGGGATGAAGCGGTTGTAGTAGTTCAGCATCCCCAGGAATTGCTTGAGTTGGCGCTGTGTTGTAGGCTTGGGGAAGTTCTGGATGGACTCGCACTTTTCTTGCAGTGGAGTGATGCCTTCCAAGGAGACAGTGTGGCCAAGGAAGGTGATGGAGGGGACCCCAAACACAGACTTGTCGACGTTGACTTGCACCCCGTAGTCTTGCAAACGGGTGAGTACTTGCTGGAGGTGCTGTTGGTGCGTCTCTGCGTTAGGACTGGCGATGAGGAGGTCGTCGATGTACGCGAAGCAGAAGGGGAGACCTCGAAGGACTTCGTCAATGAAGCGTTGGAAGGTTTGAGTGGCATTCCTCAAACCAAAGGGCATCCTGACGTACTCGAACAATCCGAAGGGTGTGATGAGAGCAGTCTTCGGAATGTCCGCTGGATGGACGGGGATGTGGTGAAAAGCTTTCACAAGGTCGATCCTCGAGAAGTAGGTGCATCCGGAGAGCTGAGAAGAGAACTCCTGGATGTTAGGCACTGGGTACCTGTCCTCGACGGTGCGCGAGTTGAGAGCGCGGTAGTCTCCACATAGTCGTAGTTCGCCATTTTTCTTAGGCACGATGTGGAGAGCGGAAGACCAGTTGCTGGAGCTGGGCCGTATGATGCCTTGCTGAATGAGGGACTCGAACTCTGCCTTGGCTTGTCTGGCGCGCTCTGGAGCTAGGCGGCGGGCCTTGGCGTGGGTAGGAGGTCCCTTGGTCTCGATGTGGTGCGAGACGTGGTGTGTGACCGGCTTGCTGGCTGAATACGGCTGCGTCAGCGTAGGGAAGGACTTCAGCAGGGAGGAGAACTGGTGGTCTGCCTTGACGAGGGAGATCTGTGTGCTCTCACCATGAGTGACCTGTCCCTTTGTTGTGACTGAGGTGAGAGGATCGAGCAGCTTCCGACCCTTGATGTCCACTAGGAGACCGAAGTGTCGGAGGAAGTCAGCACCTAGAATTGGTTGCGTGACAGCTGCTACGTAGAACGTCCACTCGTAGGTACGGCGGAGGTTCAGGTGAAGTTGCAAGGTGCGTCGCGTGTACACAGGAATCTCCGTACCATTGGCGGCGTGAAGGTGAAGGAAGGGAGGCAACGTCCGGTGTACACCAGGGGCAGGGAGAATGCTGACGTCTGCACCAGAGTCGATGAGGAACTTGGTCCGGGAGAGAGGGTCATACAACTTCAGTAGCGCAGACGAGGTGTCGCGAACACTATGCGCCGCTAGTGCTCGCTGTTGGGGTTTAAAGACTTGGCGAAGGTACAGGGAGCCTTACAATTTCTTGCGTCTTTCCCGAACTCTTCATGGTAGTAGCAGAAACTAGAAGTCTCCGGCGTCTTACTCTTTGAACGCTGGCGGCGCCGGAAGTGGTGTCTGGAGGAAGAACGCGAACATGAGCATGAGCGTTCTCTGAGCTCTCTCCGAAGATCTCTCACTTCAAGTCTAAGCTGTGAGACGAGCTCAACAAGTTGCTTGGTACCGTCTTCTGCTGAGATGGAGGCTACTGCAGCTGGTTGACCTTGTGGAAGGGTAGCCATGAATTCATCGGCGAGAGTGGCAAGCTCGTCTACTGAGAGCTTGTTCTTGACAGTGAAGAGGCAGCGTTGAGTGTCAGGAGGCAGGCGTTGGTAGAACAGCTGTAAGAAGAGTTCCTTGTCGAAGGAGGTGTACTTGTCGCCAAGCAGCTTCTTCATGCGGCGAAGAAGGTCTGTGGGCTTTTCACCACCAAGTTCTTCTTTTGACAGAAGCTCCTGGAGGCGCCTCGACACTGTAGATTGTAGGCGTTGCAGAACAGCAGCTTTGAGGTCTTCATAGGGCGAAGCAGAAGTGCTGGCAGCACTGACGACATCAGCAACTTGTGAAAGAACGTCAGCTGGTAGTACTGTAGAGGCCTTCACGAACTTGGTTAGACTTACTGTTATCTTGGAAGCCTTGAAGTTACATTCCAGGATGGAGAACCACGTGGAAGGGTCCTGGCTGATGAACGGAGGAGCACTGAAGGCTACAGAGTCGATGTCATCAGGCATTGTGCTGAGTGGACCACCACGTGACTGTGTAAAGTACACTACAGGCGCCGGAAAGTCCGGGAGCCACAGCGGTGAGGAGTGAAGGCGTGAGGCGCCGGTGTGACCGGGTGCCACAGCGGTGAGAGATGCCGAATTGGGGCAATGTCACTTCACTCACCACTGAACGAACTGTACGTTATCCTTGGCACTGCACTATAAGTAATCCACGGATGAGAGTGTTAATCCTGGGCGATGGACCGTAGGTAATCCCCAATGAAGAGCTGTAGATGGAGGCGGGACGAGGCCAGTGGGAGGGCTCCAGGTAACAGCAGGAAACTGGAGGGGCCGGCAGAAGTTACGTGGAGGAGCGTCCGCGACTGGGAGAGACTGCTGGCCAGTGGCGAGGGCCAGCTGGAGAGTGCCGCAGGGGGAGGCGCCGTGAGGGCGGCCGGGCGGCGGGGGACGGCGTACAGGCGGCTGGGGGCGGCATACGGGCGGCTGGGGGCGGCGTACGGGCGGCTGGGGGCGGCGGCCGGCGGGGTGGCGGCCAGGCAGCGTTGAGGCGGCGGGGGCCGGGGTCTGCTGCTGGAGGCAGCGACACCGGCGAAGGGGCAGCTGCCGGAAGATTCGCCCGTAGCCAACCGCGTCGCCTTGGCCAGGTGGTTGGAGGATAGCAGCAGGGTGGACTTTGCTGCTCATTCCGGAACAACGGGTTCACCAATTGTAGCGAAGGTGAGATGCTACTTGGCCGCCCGGAAGTTGCTCAAGCGAGAAGTGTAGGCTCCTAACTATGACTCTTGGTCATAGCAGTGTTTAGTCCTTGAAGGGTAACAATTTCCAGTGTCATAACTGTGTAGCTCTGGCAAAGGAAACTTAGCCTGAGTATTCTCTGTTTATTCAGCAAAAACATGAACAATATATAAAAAAAATTACTGAACATAACAATCGACACACACAAAATGATATATACAAAATTATGGAAAAAGAGAGTGTATGTGTGTGTGTATGTCTGTGTGAAGAAAGGAGTAATAAGATGTATTGAGAAGATGTGTAACACATGTGTCAAAGAGCGTGCACAGAATGTGTACAGTAAGAGATATGTATAAAGTGAGGAAAGAAGAGATGAAAGACAAAAGTCTGTGCAGTAAAGAGAGTGAAAACGGAAGGGTGAAAATATAATAGAAAACGGAGTGCTAGGAGCGGTGACTTGTGTCCCGCTACAAGTGTTTTTCAGCATGTTAGGAACAAACACGATAAAACCCAAGGAAGTCAATTTATATGGGAATCCAAAACAAAATTTCTGAAAACGTGTCTTTTCGGTGTTTTACGTAGAAAACGCTAAAACGGATGCAAACCAACCAAAATGAAGAAATAGAATAACATTACCAAAAAGGTATATTTTGAGTCTTTTTGAAATTGTTACCTACAAAAAACGCGAAAATGGATGGAAAGCACTCTATATTGGGAAGCAAAAGGCACCAAAAAGCATGTTAGGCACCAAAACGATAAATAATATGAAAGTCACTCTATATGGAAATCCAAAACAAAATTACTGGAAACGTGTCTTTTAAAAGATTTACGTAGAAAAACGTTAAAACGGATGCAAACCAACCAATATGAAGAAATAGAATAACATTACCAAAAAAGTATATTTTGTGTGTTTTTTATCTTGTTACATAAAAAAAAACGCGAAAATGGATGCAAAGCACTCTATATAAGGAAAAAAAGGACATAACGAGAAACATGTATAATGAGTGTTTTATAGTTTCCCCAGAATCACAAGGCAAAAAACGCAAAAACTCGACTGTATGGAGAAGATTCTAAGATACCAAAATACTGAAACTCATGAATCAATCTTAATCAAAAAACACAACAACCAGAACAAAATGCGTGTATTTTGAGTGTTTTTTTACATTCTTAGTTACCAAAACCCTAAATTACATGCGAAACCAGCTTTATGTGGGAAAAAAATTACATTACCAGAAAAGTGTCTTTGAGTGTTTTTGAGCGTGTTAGGCAATAAAGCACTAAAAAGCAGGGCAATCACATTACATAGGAATAAAACCAACTTTTACGAAGAACTTGCCTTTTAGTGTTTTTGACACGCATTTAGTAAGGTTGCTCTTTTTCTCAATTAAGAGTGTTATTCATGAGTTTCAGCATATACACGAGTTTTTGCGTTTTTTGCCTTGTGGTTTTTTTGAACTATAAAACATTCATTATACACTTTTCTCGCAATGTCCCTTTATCTCCCAATATAGAGTGCTTTGTATTCATTTTCGTGTTTTATTGTAGGTAACAAGCTCAAAAATATACAAAAATATACAAAAATATACATTTTTGGTAATGTTTTTCTGCTTCTTGATATTGGTTGGTTTGTATCAGTTTTAGCGTTTTTCTACATAAAACACTGAGAAGACACGTTTTCAGTAATTTTCTTTTGGATTCCCACATAGAGTGAGTTCCTTATTAAATATCGTTTTGGTGCCTAATAAAAAACACTCAAAACACTCAAAACACAGAAAAACACTCAAAAGACATATTTCTGGTAAGGTCTTTAATTTCCTCATATGGGAGGCTTTGCATGTCTTTTCAGTGTTTTTGAGCGTGTAACGCAATAAAGCACTAAAAGTCAGGGCAATCACATTACATGGGAATAAAACCAATTTTTACCAAGAACTTGCCTTTAAGTGTTTTTGAGCTCCTTACGTACCAAAACGCTAAAACGCATGCAAAATACATTTTATGGAGAAACAGAATTACATTACCAAATACCAAATTTTGAGTGTTTTTGATCACATTATCTATAAAAACGCTTAAATACATGCAAAGAACCTTATGTTTGGGAAACGAAAGAACATTACGAGAAACGTGTATTATGAGTGATTTTTAAGTTCCTTCAGTACCAAAAAGCTAAAACCCACAAATAACACTCTTTAGAAAAAAATATAATAAATAAAAAAATAATAAAATGGGATTTTTTTTTTTTTGTTATTCATCTTCATAGGTACCGAGATGCCAAAATTCTGCCAAAATGCAGGGAATTTATGTGGAAAAAAGAACATTATCATATAAGTTAATTATAGCTTTTTTTTTTCGGATTGTTATGTACCAAACCCTAAACAGCATGCAAAGCCACCTATATAGGGAAGTTAAACGACTTTACCAGAAACCTGTCTTTTCAGTGTTTTTCAGCATGTTAGCCACCAAAACGATAAATAATTTGGAAGTCGGTCAATATGTGAATCCAAAAGAAAATTACTGAAAACGTGTCTTTTCAGTGTTTTACGTAGAAAAACGCTAAAGCAGATACAAACCATCCTATATGAAGAAATAGAATAACATTACCAAAAAGATATATTTTGAGTGTTTTTGAGATTGTTACCTACAAAAAATGCAAAAATGAATGTAAAGCACTCTATATTAGGAAACAAAAGGACATTACGAGAAACGTGTATAATGAGTGTTTTATAGTTTTAAAAGAACCACAAGGCAATAAACGCAAAAACTCGTGTATATAGAGAAATTTCTTACATACCAAAATGAATAAAGGCATGAATAACACTTTTAATCGATAAACAGAACTACCTTACCAAATTGTGTATTTTGAGTGTTTTTCCCATGCTTAGTTACGAAAATGCCAAATTACATGCAAAACTAGCTTCATGTGAGGAAAAAAATGATATTACCAGAAAAGTGTCTTTTCAGTGTTTCTCAGCGTGATATGGAACAAAGCACTAAAAATAAGAACGATCATATTACATGGGAATAAATCCAACTTTTACGAAGAATTTGACTAAGTGTTTTTTAACCCCTTATATACCAAACCGCTAAAACGCATGCAAAACAAACTTTATGGAGTAACAGAATAACAAATACCAAAAACATGTATTTTGAGTGTTTTCGATCATGTTATCTTTAAAAACGCTTAAATACATGCAAAGAACATTATGTTTGGGAAACAAAAGGACATTACGAGAAACGTGTATTATGAGTGTTTTTTTTAAGTTCCTTAAATACCAAAAAGCTAAAACACACAAATAACACTAATTATTTAAAAAAAAATAAATAAAAATAAAAAAATAAAAAAATAAAATAAGTAGGTTTTTTTTTTTTTTGTTATTTATCTTCATAGGTACCGAGATGCAAAAATTCTGGGAAAATTCAGGGCAATTATGTGATAAAAGAATATTATCAAAAAAGTTAATTTCAGCTTATTTTTTTCGGACTGTTATATACCAAACCCTAAAGTGCATGCAAAATTAAACGACCTTACCAGAAATCTGTGTTTTTAGTGTTTTTAGCATGTTAGGCACAAAAACGATAAATAATAAGGAACTCACTCTATAAGGGAACCCAAAACAAAGTTACTGAAAACGTGTCTTCTCAGTGTTTTACGTACAAACACGTTAAAACGGATAGAAACCAACCAATATCAAGAAATAGAAAAAGTTACCAAAAAGGTATATTTTGAGTGTTTTTGAGCTTTTTACCTACAAAAAACGCGAAAATTGATGCAAAACACTCTATATTGGGAAAGAAAAAGACATTGCAAGAAAAGTGTATAATAAGTGTTTTATAGTTCAAAAGAACCACTAAGCAAAAAACGCAAAAAACTTGTGTATATGGAGAGATTTCCTAGATACCAAAATGCTGAAATTCATGAATAACACTCTTAATTTAAATAAAAAAAACAGAACAACCTTACTAAATGCGTGTATTTTGAGTGTTTTTCACATTCTTAGTTACCAAAACCCCAAATTGCATGCGAAACCACCTTTATGTGAGAAAAAAATGACATTACCAGAAAAGTGTCTTTTAAGTGTTTTTGAGCGTGATAGGCAATAAAGCAATAAAAAGCTTGGCAATCATATTACATTGGAATAACACCAATTTATACGAAAAACTTGCCTTTAAGTGTTTTTGAGCTCCTTATATACAAAACTGCTAAAACGCATGGAAAACACACTTCATGGAGAGACAGAATAACATTACAAAAAACATGTGTTTTTAGTGTTTTTGATCATATTATCTATAAAAACGCTTAAATACATGCAAAAATCATTATGTTTGGGAAACAAAAGGACATTACGAGAAACGTGTATTATGAGTGTTTTTTAAGTTCCTTAAGTACCAAAAAGCTAAAACCCACAAATAACACTCTTTATTTAGAAAATTAAAAAAAAATTAAAAAATTAAAAAAATAGGAATTTCTTTTTTTTTTTTTTTTTTGTTATTCATCTTCATAGGTACCGAGATGCCAAAATTCTGGGAAAATTCAGGGCAATCATATGATAAAACAATATTATCAAAAAGTTAATTTCAGCTTTTTTTTCGGACTGTTATGTACCAAACCCTAAAGTGCATGCAAAGCCTCCTCCTATATAAGGAAATTAAACGACCTTACAAGAAATTTGTGTTTTGAGTGTTTTTTTAGCATGTTAGGCACCAAAACGATAAATAATAAGGAACTCACTCTATATGGAAATCCAAAACAAAGTTACTGAAAACGTGTCTTCTCAGTGTTTTACGTAGAAAAACGCTAAAACGGATGCAAAGCAACCAATATCAAGAAATAGAAAAACGTTACTAAAAAGGTATATTTTGAGTGTTTTTGAGCTTGTTAAATACAAAAAACGCGAAAATTGATGCAAAGCACTCTATATTGGGAAAGAAAAGGACATTGCAAGAAAAGTGTATAATGAGTGTTTTATAGTTCAAAAGAACCACAAGGCAAAAAACGCAAAATATCGTGTATATGGAGAGGTTTCCTAGATACCAAAAATGCTAAAACTCATGTATAACACTCCTAATTGAGAAACAGAACAACCTTACTAAATGCATGTATTTTGAGTGCTTTTAACATTCTTAGTTACCAAAACCCCAAATTCCATGCGAAATTCGATTGTGGGAAAAAAAAATGACTATACTAGAAAAGTGTCTTTTGAGTGTTTTTGAGCGTGATAGAAAATAAAGCACTAAAAAGGAGGGCAATTACATTACATTGGAGAAAAACGAATTTTTACCAAGAACTTGCCTTTAAGTGTTTTTGAGGGCCTTATTTACCAGAACACTAAAACGCATGGAAAACAAACTTTATGGTGAAACAGAATAAAATTACCAAAAACATGTATTTTGAGTGTTTTTGATCATGTTACTAATAAAAACGCTTAAATACATACAAAGAACACTATTTTTGGGAAACGAAAGGAGATTACGAGAAACGTGTATTATGAGTGTTTTTAATTTAATTAATTACCAAAAAGTTAAAAGCCATAAATAACACTCTTTATTGAGAAACAATAGATAAATAAAAAAAGATACAATATTTATTTATTTATTTTTTATTCATCTTCACAGGTACCGATATGCCAAAATTCGGGCAAAATTCAGGAAATTATGTGAAATAAGAACATTATCAAAAAAGTTAAATTTAGTTTTTTTCGGACTGTTATGTACAAAATCCCAAAAGTGCGTGCAAAGCCACCTATAAGGGGAAATTAAACGTCTTTGCCAGAAAACGGTCTTGTAAGTGTTTTTCAGCATCGTAGGAACCAACACGATAAATAACATAGTAGTCAATCTATATGGGAATACAAAACAAAATTACTAAAAACGTGTCTTTTCGGTGTTTTACGTAGGATAACGCTAAAACGGATGCAAACCAACCAATATGAAGAAATAACATAACATTATCAAAAAGGTATATTTTGAGTGTTTTTGAAATCGTTACCTACAAAAAACGCGAAAATGGATGGAAAGCACTCTATATTTGGAAAGAAAAGGATATTACGCTAAATATGTATAATAAGTGTTTTATAGTTTCACAAGAACAACAAGGCAAGAAACGCGAAAACTCGTGTATATAGAGATGTTTCTTACATTCTAAAATGCTGAAACTCTGGAACAACACTCTTAATTGAGAAACAGAACAATCTTACTAAATGCGTTAATTTTGAGTGGTTTTCACATTCTTAGTTACCAAAACCCCAAATTGCATGCGAAACCAGCTTTATGTGGGAAAAAAGTGACATTACCAGAAAAATGTCTTTTGAGTGTTTTTGAGCGTGTTAGGCAATAAAACACTAAAAAGCAGGGCAAACACATTACATTGCAATAAAATCAATTTTTAACAAGAACTTGCCTTTAAGTGTTTTTGAGCTCCTTATATACCAAAAACACTAAAACGCATGCAAAATACACTTCATGGTGAAACAGAAGAACATTACCAAAAACATGTATTTTGAGTGTTTTTGATCATGTTACCAATAAAAACGCTTAAATACATGCAAAGAACCCTAATTTTGGGAAACGAAAGGACATTACGAGAAACGTGTATTATGAGTGTTTTTAAGTTCCTTTAGGACCAAAAAAGTTAAAACCCAGAAATAACACTCTTTATAGAGAAAAATTTTTTTTTTTTTTTTGTTATTCATCTTCATAGGTACTAAGATGCCAAAATTCTGGCAAAATTCTTTGGGAATCGAAAAAAAAATTACTTAAAACGTGTCTTTTCGGTGTTTTACATAGAAAAACAGATGAAAACCAACCAATATGAATAAATACAATAACATAACCAAGGAGGTATATTTTGAGTGTTTTTGAGCTTGTTACCAACAAAAAAACGCGAAAAAGGATGCAAAGCAGTCCCTATTGGGAAAGAAAAGGACATTACGAGAAACATGTATAATGAGTGTCTTATTATTTTCGGGCAAAAGAACTTTTCGTTCACTAGAACCACAAGGCAAAAAACGCAAAAACTCGTGTATATAAAGAAGTTTCTTAGATACCAAAATGCTGAAACTCATGAATAACAATCTTAATTGAGAAACAGAACAACATTACCAAATGCATGTATTTTGAGATTTTTTCACATTCTTCGCAAAACACTAAATAGCATGCGAAACTAATTTTATGTGGGAAAAAATGACATTAGCAGAAGTATCTTTTCAGTGTTTTTGAGCGTGTTAGGCAATAAAGCACTGAAAAGCAGGGCAATCATATTACACTGGAATAAAACTAACTTTTACCAAGAACTTGCCTTAAAGTGTTTTTCAGCTCCTTATATACCAAATCGCTAAAACGCATGTAAAACACTCCTTTATGGAGAAACAGAATAACATTACCAAAAACAAGTGTTTTGAGTGTTTTTTATCATGTTACCTATAAAAACGCTTAAATACATGCAAAGATCCCCATATTTGGGAAACGAAAGGACATTATGAGAAATATGTATTATGAATGTTTTTAAGTTCCTTAAGTACCAAAACGTTAAAACCTACAAATAACACTCTTTATGAAGAAAAATAATAAATAAAAAAATAGCATTTTTATTTTTTTGTTATTGATGTTCATAGGTACAAAGATGTCAAAATTCTGCCAAATTTCAGGGAAATTATGTGGAAAAAACATTATCGAAAAAGTTAATCTTACCTTTTTTTTCGGAGTTATGTTCCAAACCATAAAGTGTATGCAAAGCCACCTATCTGATAAAATTTAACGACTTTACAAGAAACCTGTCTTTTGAGTGTTTTTCTGCATGTTAGGCACCAAAACGATAAATAATATGAAAGTCACTCTATATGGAAATCCAAAACAAAATTACTGAAAACGTGTCTTTTAAAAGATTTACGTAGAAAAACGCTAAAACGGATGCAAACCAACCAATATGAAGAAATAGAATAACATTACCAAAAAAATATATTTTGTGTGTTTTTTTTAGCTTGTTACATAAAAAAAACGCGAAAATGGATGCAAAACACTCTATATAAGAAAAAGACGACATAACGAGAAACGTGTATAATGAGTGTTTTATAGTTTCACCAGAATCACAAATAAAAAAACGCAAACACTCGACTGTATGGAAAAGTTTCTAAGATACCAAAATACTGAAACTCATGAGTAACACTCTTAATCAAGAAACAGAACAACCTTACTAAATGCGTGTATTTTGAGTGGTTTTTTTTCATTCTTAGTTACCAAAACCCCAAATTCTATGCGAAACTAGCTTTATGTGGGAAAAAAAATGACATTACCAGAAAAGTGTCTTTGAGTGTTTTTGAGCGTGTTAGGCAATAAAGCACTGAAAAGCAGGGCAATCACATTACATGGGAATAAAACCAACTTTTACGAAGAACTTGTCTTTTAGTGTTTTTGACACGCATTTAGTAAGGTTGCTCTGTTTCTCAATTAAGAGTGTTATTCATGAGTTTTAGCATTTTGGTATATAGGAAACTTCTCCATATACACGAGTTTTCGCGTTTTTTGCCTTGTGTTTTTTTTTTTTAACTATAAAACATTCATTATACACTTTTCTCGCAATATCCCTTTCTTTCCCAATATAGAGTGCTTTGTATCAATTTTCGCGTTTTTTTTTGTAGGAAACAAGCACAAAAACACTCAAAATATACATTTTTGGTAATGTTTTTCTGCTTCTTGATATTGGTTGGTTTGTATCCCTTTTAGCGTTTTTCTACGTAAAACACTGAGAAGACACGTTTTCAGTAATTTTCTTTTGGATTCCCACATAGAGAGAGTTTCTTATTATTTATCGTTTTGGTGCTTAATATGATGAAAAACACTGAAAAGACATATTTCTTGTAAGGGCCTTTAAGTGTTTATTAACCCCTTATATACCAAACCGCTAAAACGCATGCAAAACAAACTTTATGGAAAAACAGAATAACTACCAAAAACATGTATTTTGAGTTTTTTTATCATGTTATCTATAAAAACGCTAAAGTACATGCAAAGAACATTATGTTTGGGAACCAAAAGGACATTACGAGAAACGTGTATTATGAGTGTTTTTTAAGTTCCTTAAGTACCAAAAAGCTAAAACCCACAAATAACACTCTTTATTTAGAAAAATAAAAAATAAAAATAAATAAAATAAATAGGATTTTTTTTTTTTTTTTGTAATTCATATTCATAGGTACCGACATCCCAAAATTCTGGGAAAATTCAGGGCAATTATGTGATAAAAGAATATTATCAAAAAAGTTAATTTCACCTTTTTTTTTCGAACTGTTAAGTACCAAACCCTAAAGTGCATGCAAAGCCTCCTATATGAGGAAATTAAACGACATTAAAAGAAATCTGTCTTTTGAGTGTTTTTCAGAATTTTAGGCACCAAAACGATAAATAAATAAGTAACTCACTTTATATGGGAATCCAAAACAAAACTAATGAAACGTGTCTTCTCAGTGTTTTACGTAGAAAAACGCAAAAACTCGTGTATATAAAGAATTTTCTTAGATACCAAAATGCTCAAACTCATGAATAACAATCTTAATTGAGAAACAGAACAACCTTAGCAAATGCATGTATTTTGAGTGTTTTTCATATTCCTAGTTAGCAATACCCAAAATAGCATGCGAAACTAGCTTTATGAGGGGAAAAAAATGACATTACCAGAAATGTCTTTTAATTGTTTTTTAGCGTGTTAGGCAATGAAGTACAAAAACGCAGGGCAATCACATTACATGGGAATAAAACCAACTTTTACCAAGATTTTGCCAATATGTGTTTTTGAGCTCCTTACATACCAAACCGCTAAAACGCATGGAAAACAAACTTTATGGAGAAACAGAATAACATTACCAAAAACATGTATTTTGAGTGTTTTTGATAATGTTATCTTTAAAATCGCTTAAATACATGCAAAGAACCTTATGTTTGGGAAACAAGGACATTACGAGAAACGTGAATTATGAGTGTTTTTAAGTTCCTTGACTACTAAAAAAGCTAAAACCCACAAATAACACTCGTTATTTAGAAAAAAATAAAAAAATAAAAAATAAATAAACAAAAGGATTTTCTTTTCTTTTTTTTTTTGTTATTCAACTTCATAGGTACCGAGATGCCAAAATTCTGAGAAAAATTAGGGCAATTATATGATAAGAGAATATTATCAAAAAAAGTTGATAATAGCTTTTTTTCGGACTGTTATGTACCAAACACTAAAGTGCATGCAAAGTCTCCCATATGAGGATATTAAACGACCTTACCAGAAATCTGTGTTTTGAGTGTTTTTCAGCATGTTAGGCACCAAAACGATAAATTATAAGGAACTCACTCTATATGGCAAACCAAGACAAAATTACTGAAAAAGTGTCTTCTCATTGTTTTACGTAGAAAAACGCTAAAACGGATGCAAACCAATCAATATCAAGAAGTAGAAAAACATTACCAAAAAGGTATATTTTGAGTGTTTTTGAGCTTGTTACCTATAAAAAAACGCAAAAATTGATACAAACCACTCTATATTAGGAAACAAAGGGACATTGCAAGAAAAGTGTATAATGAATGTTTTATAGTTCAAAAGAACCACAAGGCAAAAAAACGCAAAAACTCGTGTATATGGAGATGTTTCCTATATACCAAAATGCTTAAACTCATGAATAACACTCTTAATTGAGAAATAGAACAACTTTACTAAATGCGTGTATTTTGACTGCTTTTCACATTCTTAGTTACCAAAATCCCAAATTGCATGCAAAACCAGCGTTATGTGGGAAAAATATGACATTACCAGAAAAGTGTCTTTTGAGTGTTTTTGAGCGTGATAGGCAATAAAGCACTAAAAAGCAGGGGAATCACTTTACATGGCAATAAAATCAATTTTTACCAAGAACTTGCCTTTAAGTGTTTTGAGCTCCTTATATACCAAAACGCTAAAACGCATGCAAAACACACTTTATGGAGAAAGAGAATAGCATTACCAAAAACATATATTTTGAGTGTTTTTGATCATGTTACCAATAAAAACGCTTAAATACTTGCAAAGAACAGTATTTTTGGGAAATGAAAGGACATTGCGAGAAACGTGTATTACGAGTGTTTTTAAGATCATTATTTACCTAAAAGCTAAAAGCCTCAAATAACACTCTTTATTGAGAAAAAATAAATAAATAAAAAAAAAATACGATATTTTTTTTCTTTCTTTTTCATCTTCACAGGTACCGAGATGCCAAAATTTAGGCAAAATTCAGGAAATTATGAGTCAATTATCAAAAAAGTTAATTTTAGCTTTTTTTTCGTACTGTTATGTACCAAACCCCTAAAGTGCATGCAAAGCCACCTATATTGGGAAATTAAACGTCTCTGCCAGAAAACTGTCTTATGAGTGTTTTTTTTAGCTTCTTGGGCACCATTACCGTAAATAACATGCAAGTCACTCTATATGGGAATCTAAAACAAAATTACTGAAAACGTGTTTTTTCGGTGTTTTACGTAGAAAAAAGCTAAAACGGATGCAAACCAACCAATAAGAAAAAATAAAATAACATTACCAAAAAGGTACATTTTGAGTGTTTTTGACCTTGTTACCTACAAAAAATGCGAAAATGGATGCACAGCATCCATTTTTTTGGGGAAACAAAAGGACATTACGAGAAACGTGTATAATGAGGGTCTTATTATTTTTGAGCAAAAAAACTTGTGGTTCACTAGAACCATAAGTCAAAAAACGCAAAAACTAGTGTACATAAAGAAGTTTCTTAGATACCAAAATGCTGAAACTCTTGAATAACAATATTAATTGAGAAACAGAACAATTTTACCAAATGCGTGTATTTTGAGTGTTTTTCACATTCATAGTTAGCAAAACCCCAAATAGCACGCGAAACTATGTTGGAAAAAAATGACATTACCAGAAGTGTCTTTTGAGTGTTTTTGAGCGTGTTAGACAATAAATCACAAAAAGAAACAGGACAATCACATTACATGGGAATAAAACCAACTTTTTACCAAGAACTTGCCTTGAAGTGTTTTTGATCTTCTTACAAACCAAAACGCTAAAACGCATGCAAAAAATCCTTTATGGAGATGCAGAATAACATTACTAAAAACATGTGTTTTAAGTGTTTTTGATCATGTTACCTACAAAAAACGCTTAAATACATGCAAAGAACCCTATGTTTGGGAAACGAAAGGACATTACGAGAAACGTGTATTAGGACCGTTTTTAAGTTCCTTAAGTACAAAAACATTAAAACCCACAAATAACACTCTCTATAGAGAAAAAAAATAAATAAATCAATAAAAATAGCTTTTTTTCTTATATTGATTTTCATAGGTACCAAGACGCCAAAATTCTGCCAAAATTCAGGGAATTTATGTGGAAAAAAGAACATTATCAAAAAAGTTAATTATAGCTCTTTTTCGGATTTTTATGTACCAAACTCTAAAGTGCATGCCACCTATATAAGGAAGTTAAACGACTTTACCAGAAACCTGTCTTTTCAGTGTTTTCCAGCATGTTAGGCACCAAAACGATAAATAATATGGAAGTCAGTCAATATGTGAATCCAAAATAAAATTACTGAAAACTTGTCTTTTCAGTGTTTTACGTAGAAAAACGCTAAAACGGATGCAATCCAACAAATATGAAGAAATAGAATAACATTACCAAAAAGTGTTTTTGAGCTTTTTACCTACAAAAAACGCGCAAATATTTGGAAAGCACTCTATATTGGGAAGCAAAAGGACATTTAGAGAAACGTGTATAATGATTGTTTTATAGTTTCACAAGAACCACAAGACAAAAAACACAAAAACTCGTGTATATAGAGAAGTTTCTTACATACCAAAATGCTAAAACTCATGAATAACACTTTTAATTGAGAAACAGAACTACCTTACCAAATGTGTGTATTTTGAGTGTTTTTCACATTCTTAGTTACGAAAATCCCAAATTACATGCAAAACTAGCTTTATGTGGGAAAAAAAATGACATTATCTGAAAAGTGTCTTTTGAGTGTTTTTGAGCGTGATATGCAACAAAGCACTAAAAAGCAGAATAATCACATTATATAGGAATAAAACCAACTTTTACGAAGAAGTAGCCTTTAAGTGTTTTTAACTCCTTACATACCAAAACGCTAAAACGCATGCAAAACACCCTTTATGGAGAAACAGAATAATATTACCAAAAACATGTATTTTTAGTGTTTTTGATCATGTTACCTATAAAAACGCCTAAATACATGCAAAGAACCCTATGTCTGTGAAACAAAAGGACATTACGAAAATCGTGTATTATAATTGTTTTTAAGTTCCTTAAGTACCAAAAAACTAAAACCCAAAAATAGAGAAAAAATAATGAACTAAAAAATTTTTTTTTTTTTTTTTTTATTCATCTATATAGGTATGATGATGCCAAAATTCAGGCAAAATTCAGCGAAATTATGTAAAAACAAACATTATAAAAAAAAAATTAGCTTTTTTCCGGAATTATGTACCAAACCCAGAAGTGCATGCAGAAGTGCATGGAAATTACACGACTTTACCAGAAATCTGTCTTTTGAGTGTTTTTCAGCAAATTCAACAACATTACTGAAAACGTAACTTTTCAGTGATTTACGAAGGAAAACGCTAAAACGGATGCAAACCAACCAATATGAAGAAATAGAATATTACCAAAAACATATATTTTGAGTGTTTTTCAGCTTGTTACCTACAAAAAATGCGAAAATAGATGGAAAGCACTCTATATTGGGAAACAAAAGAACATTACGAGAAACGTGTATAATGAGTGTTTTATAGTTTTACAGGAACCACAAGGCAAAAAACGCAAAAACTTGTGTATATAGAGAAGTTTCTTACATACCAAATGCTGAAATGCATGAATAACACTTTTAATTGAGAAACAGGACTACCTTACCAAATGTGTGTATTTTGAGTGTTTTTCACATTCATAGTTACGAAAATCCCAAATTACAAGCGAAACTAGCTTTATGTGGAAAAAAAAAAATGATATTACCAGAAAAGGGTCTTTTGAGTGTTTTTGAGCGTGATGTGCAACAAAGCACTAAAAAGCAGAACAATCACATTACATGGGAATAAAACCAACTTTTACGAAGAACTTGCCTTTAAGTGTTTTTTTTTTTTACTCCTTACATACCAAAACGCTAAAACGCATGCAAAACACCCTTTATGGAGAAACATTACCAAAAACATGTATTTTGAGTGTTTTTGATCATGTTATTTATAAAAACGCTTAAATACATGCAAAGAACTTTATGTTTGGGAAACGAAAGGACATTACGAGAAACGTGTATTATGAGTGTTTTTAAGTACCAAAAAAGCTAAAACTCACAAATAACACTTTTTATAGAGAAAAAAAATATAATTTTTTTTTTTTTTTTTTTTTGTTATTCATCATCATAGGTACTAAAATGCCAAATTTCTGGCAATATTCTTTGGGAATCGAAAAGAAAATTACTGAAAACGTATCTTTTCGGTGTTTTACGTAGAAAAACGCGAAAACGGATAGAAACCAACCAATATGAAGAAATAGAATAACATTACCAAAAAGGTATATTTTGAGTATTTTTTTGAGCTTGTTACCTAAAAACACGGGAAAATAGATGCAAAGCACTCCCTATTATGAAAGAAAAGGACGTTACGAGAAACGTGTATAGTGAGTGTCTTATTATTTTCCGGCAAAAGAACTTGTGGTTAACAAGAACCACAAGGCAAAAAACGCAAAAACTCGTGTATATAAAGAAGTTTCTTCGATACTAAAATGCTGAAACTCATGAATAACAATCTTAATTGAGAAACAGAACATTACCAAATGCGTGTATTTTGAGTGTTTTTTCACATTCTTAGTTAGCAAAACCCCAAATAGCATGCGAATCTAGCTTTATGTGGGAAAAAAAATGACATTACCAAAAGTGTCTTATGAGTGTTTTTAAGCGTGTTAGGCAATAAAGCACTAAAAAGCAGGGCAATCATATTACATTGGAATAAAACCAACTTTTACCAAGAACTTGCCTTGAAGTGTTTTTCAGCTCCTTACATAACAAATCGCTAAAATGCATGCAAAACACTCTTTTATGGAGAAGCAGAATAACATTACCAAAAACAAGTGTTTTTGAGTGTTTTTTATCATGTTTTCTATAAAAAAACACTTAAATACATGCAAAAATCCCTATATTTGGGAAACGAAAGGACATTACGAGAAATGTGTACTATGGATGATTTTAAGTTCCTTAAGTACCAAAACGTTAAAACCTACTAATAACACTATAGAGAAAAATAAATAAATAAAAAAATAGCATTTTTATTTTTTTGTTATTGATGTTCATAAGTACCAAGATGCCAAAATTCTGCCAAAATTCAGGGAAATTATGTGGAAAAAAGAACATTATCGAAAAAGTTAATTTTACCTTTTTTTCGGAGTTATGTACCAAACCATAAAATGTATGCAAAGTCACCTATTTGGGAAAATTTTACGACTTTACAAGAAACCTGTCTTTTGAGTGTTTTTTCGCATGTTAGGCACCAAAACGATAGATTATATGAAAGTCACTCTATATGGAAATCCAAAATAAAATTACTGAAAACGTGTTTTTTAAAAGATTTACGTAGAAAAACGCTAAAAAGGATGCAAACCAACCAATATGAAAAAATAGAATAATATTACCAGAAAAGTATATTTTGCATGTTTTTGAGCTTGTTACATAAAAAAAACGCAAAAATGGATGCAAAGCACTGTATATTAGGGAAAAAAAAACATAACAAAAAACGTGTATAATGAGTGTTTTATAGTTTCACCAGAATCACAAGGCAAAAAACGCAAAAACTCGTATGTGTGGAGAAGTTTCCAAGATACCAAAATGCTGAAACTCATGAATAACTTTCTTAATCAAGGAACAAAGCAACCTTACTAAATGCGTGTATTTTGAGTGTTTTTTTACATTCTTAGTTACCACAACCCCAAATTCCATGCGAAACTAGCTTTATAAGGGAAGAAAATGACAATACCAGAAAAGTGTCTGAGTGTTTTTGAGCGTGTTAGGCAATAAAGCACTAAAAAGCAGGGCAATCACATTACATGGGAATAAAACCAACTTTTACGAAGAACTTGCCTTTTAGTGTTTTTGACATGCATTTAGTAAGGTTGTTTTGTTTCTCAATTAAGAGTGTTACTCATGAGTTTCAGCATTTTGGTATCTACGAAACTTCTCCATATACACGAGTTTTTGCGTTTTTTGCCTTGTGTTTTTTAAACTATAAAACATTTATTATACACTTTTCTCGCAATGTCCCTTTGTTTCCAAATGTAGAGTGCTTTGTATCAATTTTTTGCGTTTTTTTTTTTTTGTATGTAACAAGCTCAAAAACACTCAAAATATACATTTTTGGTAATGTTTTTTCTGCTTCTTGATATTGGTTGATTTGCATCAGTTTTAGCGTTTTTCTACGTAAAACATTGAGAAGACACATTTTCAGTAGTTTTCTTTTGGATTCCCACATAGAGTGAGTTCCTTATTATTTATCGTTTTGGTGCCTAACAAACTGAAAAACACTTAAAAGACAGATTTGTGGTAAGGTCTTTAATTTCCTCATATGGGAGGCTTTGCATGTCTTTTCAGTGTTTTTGAGCGTGTTACGCAATAAAGCACTAAAACACAGGGCAATCACATTACATGGGAATAAAACCAAATTTTAAGAAGAACTTGCCTTTAAGTGTTTTTAAGCTCCTTACATAACAAAACGCTAAAACGCTTGCAAAATACATTTTGTGGAGAAACAGAATAACAGTACCAAATACATGTATTTTGAGTGTTTTTTATCATGTTATGTATAAAAACGCTTAAATACATACAAAGAACCTTATGTTTGGGAAACGAAAGAACATTACGAGAAACGTGTATTATGAGTGATTTTTATAAGTTCCTTAAGTACCAAAAAGCTAAAACCCACAAATAACACTCTTTATTTAGAAAAAATAAATAAATAAATAAATTAGGATTTTTTTTTTTTTTTTTTTGTTTATTCATTTTCATAGGTACCAAGATGCCAAAATTCTGGGAAAATTCTGGGTAATTATTTGATGAAAGAATATTATCAAAAAAGATAATTTCAGCTTTTTTTGTTCGGACTTATGTACCAAACCCTAAAGTGCATGCAAAGCCTCCAATATGAGGAAATTAAACGACCTTACTAGAAATCTCTGTTTTGTGTGTTTTTTAGCATGTTACGCACCGAAATGATAAATAATAAGGAACTCACTCTATATGGGAATCCAAAACAAAGTTACTGAAAACGTGTCTTCTCAGTGTTTTACGTAGAAAAACGTTAAAACGGATGCAAACCAACCAATATCAAGAAATAGAAAAACGTTACCAAAAAGGTATATTTTGATTGTTTTTGAGCTTTTTACCTACAAAAACGCGAAAATTGATGCAAAGCACTCTATATTGGGAAACAAAAGGACATTGCAAGAAAAGTGTATAATGAGTGTTTTATAGTTCAAAAGAACCACAAAGCAAACAACGCAAAAACTCGTGTATATGGAGAGATTTCCTAGATACGAAAATGCTGAAACTGATGAATAACACTCTTAATTGAGAAACAGAACAACCTTACTTAATGCGTGTATTTCGCTGATCAGACGAGAAGCGGTGTATTCAACGTTGTGTGGTCGTTGGCCTTGGTGAGCTTGAGTTTCCGACTATTAGAAGATTGGACTATCTTCTTCTTGTTCTTGTTCTTCTTCTTCTTCTGTTTCTCTTTTTTCTTCTTCATCTTCTTCTTCTTATTATTATTATTATTATTTTTTTTTCTTTTGCTTCTTCTTCTTCTTCTTCTTCTTCTTCTTCTTCTTCTTCTTCTTCTTCTTCTTCTTCTTCTTCTCCTTCTTCTTCTTTTTCTTCTTTTAATATTATATTTTCATTTATTTATTTATTTTTTATTATAATTATTTTATTTTATTTTTATTGTTATTATTATTTTCTTCCTCTTTTCTTCTTCTTCTTCTTCTTCTTCTTCTTCTTCTTATTATTATTATTATTATTATTATTATTATTATTATTATTATTATTATTATTATTATTATTATTATTATTATTAATTTATTATCATTATCATTATTATTTGTATAGTAATAATGATAAGGAGAAGAAGAAGAAGAATTTATTATTAAGAACAATGATGATGTGAGGTGGTGGCAGTAGTTGGGTGTGCTCTCGGCCCAGGAATGTCTGGGCCAATCACAGAAATGGCTGGGACGGGGACCCGTGATCCTGATCCAGTTGCGGGATGAAGCTTGTGTAGTCACCCATCCACGTTTTGCCCAGAGCCGTTGCTTAACCTCGTTGATCTTGAAGTATGAAAAGAATAATAAGGATATATATATATATATATATATATATATATATATATATATATATATATATATATATATATATATATATATATATATATATATATATATATATATATATATATATATATATATATATATATATATATATATATATATATATATATATATATATATATATATATATATATATATATATATATATATATATATATATATATATATATTTATATATATACATACACAGAGAAAGAGAGACAGAGAGAGAGAGAGAGAGATGCTTTATTTGTCAATGGAAGCATTTTATTATTTGTTTTTCTTTTCTGCTTGTCTTATTGCATTGTTTTATCATCAAGGGAGGGAGGAAAAGGCAAAATGATGAATAAATAAGGAAATAAAAATTTTGGAATGCCAACAACATCTGGTGTTCCCAGGCGGTCACCCATCCAAGTACTAACCGGAACCAACGACGTAGACAGTGTCTTGTCCGTAGACGTAGACATATCATCAGCATCTCGTGATCAGTCTGTATTAGTTGGGGACATCTCAACAGATGCAAAAACAATGGAAATTTTCACCATGGAAATTCTGTAAGCTACATTAACAAAAATCCTACCAATTCCTACCATACCTTTCCTTACCTACCTATGGGTAAACTGTTTTACTTGATAAAGCTATGAAATTCCTTTGGATTCGTCCTACTTTGTTTTGCAGCGTTTAATTTGGTGGACCTTTAGCTATGTTTAATTAACCTCTTTACTCTACGTCTTAACTCTATGAATCTAGCACGTTCATCGTTATTACTATAGGATTTTAACTTGTTATTGGCGCCCATCTTTGTGCGCAGGCATTCAGCTATTTATGTATTCTATCATTAAGGCTTAACGTTTTGAGTTGGACGACGATTTTTCATGAGCACCTATTCTTGCACAACTTATTAATATTTATCAGTGAAAATTTTCCACTGAGCATTAATGTCTGTGGTTATACGTAAGAAACTCCAATCCATTTAATTGAGGACTGATCTGAGTTTCCAAATATTTGCTTTTTTGTAGTCAGGGACTTTTCTATGCTTTACTTTGACTCGTCAGCCAAGAAGTTGATAACAAAAGGGGATTGCGCGGTGGTGGCTATTGCTGAACTCTTCACCAACATTCAGAATTTCTATTCATTTTTTGTAACAAGCACGAGATTGAGCACCTGGTTCTTGCATGTCGGTTTTTGTACAGTTTCAGTAAGTGAACTTTCTTTTAAGTTATCATACAGAAAAAGAGAGAGAGAGAGAGAGAGAGAGAGAGAGAGAGAGAGAGAGAGAGAGAGAGAGAGAGAGAGAGAGAGAGAGAGAGAGAGAGAGAGAGGGGGGGGGGGGGACGAAGACAGTAGGTGCAAGAGGCACGATGAATGCTTGGTTACTCACAACGTGTTTCCTGTAAGATTCTTCATATATAGATATTCCACTTCTCCATTTAAATTTCCTTATTTCCTGTTGTGCTTTCATATTGAGTCCCACACATTATACTGTTAAAGAGTTCATTTTGTAAACAGGGTAATCAGAATCCATCCAGACTTAGCCGTTTACTCACAGTTATTTTATATATTTATTATTATTATTTTTTTTAATACCGATCTCTGTGAGGTGAAATTAGTATGAGTGAGGGCGATCGGGTGGGTGGCGTATTACTTCTCTGTTCTTCCCCTTCCCTATCCCCTTTGAGTCATTGCCTGACACTGGCACGGAATAGGACTACATTTGTACAGTTTAGAGAGAGTGGATTAGATAGTACTTTATAGGAGTTAGCGGTCCCTGTCACCGCCCCTTTCATAAGGTTCTGACTGAGTGTGGCATGCCAAGCCAAATTTGTAGTAATGACGAGCTTCCCCTGCCCGTCCCTGCTTGGTGTCTTGTATTTAATATGGTGTCTTATTGTATTGCTAAATGCTAATGGGCTTCAAATTTCTGTTTAGAGCTTTGGACCCAGAGGATTATAGTTTTTCTGTTGTGCAGTCTCATCTGTTTCCTACTCGGGCCGTGCCATTTATTCTATGAGGGCCATTTATTCGTGAGGGCGGAAGCTCATAGAATACTTCAATCCTCATAACCGTTTGTTCCTTGTCGCAGCTAAATGTGGTTTGCTATTCTCTTTCAACTGGTTGGAGTTGTTTGGCAGTTGCAATATTCCCTTACTTGTGGGAAGTGAAACTGGTTGACGACCCCATTTGTTTAACTCACCAGAGGAGACCAGAAGAATTCTGTAAAAGTGATTGTGAGTCCTGTACTAAACTACAAACTTGGCAGTTTAGGGAGGCTGACCTGAGATAGTGGCAGCCGTAAGGGGAGGGGGGTGCTGAGCCTGGTGTTGCGACCGTTTGTTTAAAAGGTGCAGGAGACCAGATGGATTATATAACCTGTAGTTGAACCCCGCACTAGTTTACGTAGGTGGTAGTCTAAGAAAACTGACCAGGTCAGTGGCAGCTGTAAGAGGGGGATGGGGGAAGGAATCTGGGGTAGTAACAATGCTTATATGAAATAACTGCAGTGACCATATGTAGCGAAAATGTAGCAGTAGAGCGGATGCTCCACATGAGTGACCAACCGTGCAAGCAGGGAGGAGTACCAGTTACTGCGGCGAAGAGTTAGTTAAGTGATGGAAGGAAGCATATTACATGTCAAAATAGGAGTGCTCATGTGAAGATGTAGCTATGGGAAGTCAGGTGGGAATTTTGCTGTAGAAGCAAGAGTGAGACAGGACTAGGTTGTTTCGTGTAGATTTTGTATTAGGGAAATGAAACGGTGCAAGGCTGAAAGTGAGTGGATTTGTGGTCTGTGGATGCAGTTTATATACAAATGTTGCTACAATGTTTGCAGATAACAGGAACTAAAGATGAAAATTCAGTACACTGATAATTTGTGAGAGGAAGGAAGTAGTGCACACGATGCTCCTACTTCTAACAAACTTAAGTAAGGCACAGAAGTGTATGTGGGACTCCACATGGCCTCTCAGAGAAACCAGATTGCAAATGAGCGGAAAATCCCTTCCCCCAATTACGTTGACTGAAAATATGAGGGGAAATACCTCCACTGCAAACTGAAATCTTTTAAGCGTAAGATCGCTTAAAATTCATTCTGACCCCCAAAATGTTATTTGGTGCAATGTATGTTAACACTGTGTGGGTGTGCACATATGTTTGTATCTGTAGAGTTAAAAGATAATAAAACAAATCACATCCAAGACTAGAGGCACGAATCTTCTGAGCGACAGACACCGGCAGTGTCAGAATCAGCTGATGGTGCTTGCCGAGTACCAACACAGTAAAATAATGTCATTCGTAAGTAAAAGTCCATGACCGCACCTAATTGTTTAATGGGCCACAAAATCAGAACCGCATCATGCAGTTTGCTATAAGGCAATGTATCCTCTGGTGCTGTTGCTGTTGCTGATGCTGCCACCGTGTAGTGTCTTGTCTTGTATTCTCAATGTTTTAAATGACTCGCTAACGCGTATATCTAATGGTTAATTTGGATAAGGAGTACAAAATTAATGTCTCAGCTGACTAGGCGGGTACACAGCTATCAATCAAATCAAACAATCGAAGATAAATTATCTAAAACAACGCTGGGAATTTTTTTTGCCCATGCCGCTAAATTTTTCCAGTCCTTGATTGATTTCACTACTGGGATGATAGATCCCAATCTTTTATAACATTGGAGAGAAGAGAAAGAAATACATGTTACTGAGGCAACTAGCAAGCCAGACGGCTGTGAGAGACGCCGCGCTGGCGTGCCAGGGCAGAGATGCACTGCCCTCCTCTGTCCTCCTTGTACACCACCTCACGTCTTCTATTTCTTGCAATATGTAATTGATAAGTTGTCTATACTGTATGTTATGTTAATTAGAAAAGTCAAACTGGGTAGGGATAATATGCCTCGGTGTTCGAATATGGTAGAGTAGCACGTGTCATGTATCTGTTCCTCGCCTCGCGGTCATGTAATGCTGATGTTGGTATCGTGAGTGACGGTCGGTCTTCTGACTGCCTCACTTAAAATTTCAGCCTGTGAGGATAATTTTAAAATTGGATTTTTCGGAGGCAAGAAATGACTGTCAATTAGCTGGGAGTGTATGGTGAAATTTGGGTGTTAAGTTCTGTTCATGTGAATTAAATTGTGAATTAATTATAATTAAATAGTAATGAAATAAATTTGTTTGTTTTGTGAAAAGGTGAGCTGTCATTCTGTCCTGCCAGCTGCACCCATCACTTTTTGTTAAACACAAACTACGCCTATAAATTCAATACTCCAAAGAGACATCAGTGCCTGTAGACAAAATAAAAGTTATGCTACCAAATAATTATTTTTAATACTCGGATGTTTTACCACGTAACTAGAGATTGAGTAAATAATTCAAGGCAAAGTAAAATAATACAATAGAACCTATTGTGTTATTTATTAAGTAGAATTTAGAACTAAATTATATATATATTATCCGAAAGGCCTCAATACCCTTCTTAGCGCCAAAGCCACAGCCCATGTCATCCACATAATGCTGTATTTTATAAGAATTTAAAATATTATATGCAAATAATTAAAGTCTTGAACTAGAGAGGGGCTACCACAGCCACAGTATGAGGTGAAAGGGACTCGATTTCCATTCAACGAGGACCTGGGGATCACACAGGTACCTTACCAGATTTTCTGCCACTTGCAACCTTCCTGTTATTCACTTGTTACTAGCGCTACCATTTCTGCTACAACTACGGCTATTGACAACAGTGACGAGATTCATTTATTTTGAGCAGGAATAACACTTTACATGTGGACGAGAGTCTAGGTGTTTGTCTAATTTGTTCTTGAAAACAAAGACCATTTACTTATGGAGTATGAAGTGTGAAGTATTGAGGTATGAAGATTGGATGGCAGAAAGCACAGTATGTTAATGATCTGACTGAAAATAAAATGTTTTGCTTCGCCTAACAATATTTTTTTCACCATTTATTTTAAACATTAAGTGGAGGAGAGGAAGGAACAAGCCCTAAATCAGTTTTGAGGAAAAGTCTGCTGAGCGAAGAGTTCAGCCTTAGAGATAGATAAGGTGGCAGTGCTGCATCATGTTAACAAGGGAAACTTACTAAATATCACACCTACGTCTAGCACACACAACAATGTCAGCAATGACATCCTTTCCATACAAGCAATGATAGATATTATTTCACAATATACACATTACTGAACTGTCGCCTTCAAACTCTGGTCATCTACACTTACAACAAAAACTTTTTCAATAAAAACTGCTACTCCTGGGCACTAAGGGAAGTGACGCCACAGTACATGGTTTCATCACACCTTCCAAAAAACATTTTACGAAGTGGCTCTTCATTTTATCTTGAACAAAATTTTGATTCTGAGGAGACAGATGCAAACAGAAGCTTGTGGCACAAGCAACAGCAAGCAAGCCACACTCAGAAGATCCTCTCTGTTGTGTAATGTTTGCTTATTCTACTCTCATTGAAAATGCCTCACAGTTCAACGAGGCAGCAACTGAAAACTAAATTTATCAGAGGCTTTCAGTCCAGTGCTGTTCAAAACTGTCATAAATGTTGATGTTGTTACTATTACACTTGACGCTACTCACTGCCGGCCAGCGGTGGCTCTGCACATTCAAGATCTGAAGAAAGGTAGATGCAGGAGCTTTAACATGTGCACAGTTCTTACTGTCAATAACAACAGCAGACTGAATACCTGAGATATTTGTGAAACTGAAATCGTTACAAGGGTAATAATAGATAAATAACATTTTAACAATAACAGATGAAAAAGGAAGTGATAACTAGCTACAGCCGAACGATGACGAACGTCAGCAACATTCCTTTAATATTTTCTTTATGGTATCGAAATATTTCTGGTACTCAGTGACCTTGCAACATTTATATATTATTTATTATTGCTTTTACTTGATGCATATATTAATTTTTGTAGTGCGTGATCTTTCATAGTTTTTTCTTATCTTTCCAGGTTCTCCAGTCTGGCCAGAATAACGGTAAGAGTGTGAGTGTATTTATATTTGTATTATTTTTTTTTTTATGTAGGAAGGACACTGGCCAAGGGCAACAAAAATCTAATAAAAAAAATGCCCACTGAAATGCCAGTCCCATAAAAGGATCAAAGCAGTGGTCAAAAATTGGTGGATAAGTGTCTTTAAACCTCCCTCTTGAAGGAATTCAAGTCATAGGAAGGTGGAAATACAGAAGAAGGCAGGGAGTTCCAGAGTTTACCAGAGAAAGGGATGAATGATTGAGAATACTGGTTAACTCTTGCGTTAGAGAGGTGGACAGAATAGGAGTGAGAGAAAGAAGAAAGTCTTGTGCAGCGAGGCCGTGGAAGGAGGGGAGGCATGCAGTAAGCAAGATCAGAAGAGCAGTTAGCATGAAAATAGCAGTAGAAGACAGCTAGATATGCAACATTGCGGCGGTGAGAGAGAGGCTGAAGACAGTCAGTTAGAGGAGAAGAGTTGATGAGACGAAAAGCTTTTGATTCCACCCTGTCTAGAAGACCAGTATGAGTGGAACCCCCCCACACATGTGAAGTTTCCAGTTCAGATTATAAGTAAAGGACAGACCGAGGATATTCAGTGTAGAAGAGGGGGACAGTTGAGTGTCATTGAAGAAGAGGGGATAGTTGTCTGGAAGGTTGTGTCGAGTTGATAGATGGAGGAATTGAGTTTTTGAGGTATTGAACAATACCAAATTTGCTCTGCCCCAATCAGATATTTGAGAAAGATTAGAAGTCAGGCGTTCTGTGGCTTCCCTGCGTGATATGTTTACCTCCTGAAGGGTTGAACGTCTATGAAAAGACGTGGAAAAGTGCAGGGTGGTATCATCAGCGTAGGAGTGGATAGGACAAGAAGTTTGGTTTAGAAAATCATTAATGAATAATAAGAAGAGAGTGGGTGACAGGACAGAGCCCTGAGGAACACTACTGTTAATTGATTTAGGAGAAGAACAGTGACCGTCTACCACAGCAGCAATAGAACGGTCAGAAAGGAAACTTGAGATGAAGTTACAGAGAGAAGGATAGAGACTGTAGGAGGGTAGTTTGGAAATCAAAGCTTTGTGCCAGACTCTATCAAAAGCTTTTGATACGTTCAAGGCAACAGCAAAAGTTTCACCAAAATCTCTAAAAGAGGATGACCAAGACTCAGTAAGGAAAGCCAGAAGATCACTAGTACAGCGGCCTTGACGGAATAAATACTGGCGATCAGATAGAAGGTTGTGAAGTGATAGATGTTTAAGAATCTTCCTGTTGAGGACAGATTAAAAAACTTTAGATAGGCAGGAAATTAAAGTAATAGGACGGTAGTTTGAGGGATTAGAGCGGTCATCCTTTTTAGGAACAGGTTGAATGTAGGCAAACTTCCAGCAAGAAGGAAAGGTAGATGTTGACAGACAGAGCTGAAAGAGTTTGACTAGGCAAGGTGCAAGCACGGAGGCACAGTTTCGGAGAACAATAGGAGGGACCCCATCAGGTCCATAAGCCTTCCGAGGGTTTAGGCCAGCGAGGGCATGGAAAACATCATTGAGAAGAATTTTAATAGGTGGCATGAAGTAGTCAGAGGGTGGAGGAGAGGGAGGAACAAGCCCAGAATCGTCCAAGATAGCGTTTTTAGCAAAGGTTTGAGCAAAGAGTTCAGCTTTAGAAATAGATGTGATAGCAGTGGTGGCATCTGGTTGAAGTAGAGGAGGGAAAGAAGAAGAAGAAGCAAAGTTATTGGAGATATTTTTGGCTAGAAGCCAGAAATCACGAGGGGAGTTAGATCTTGAAAGGTTTTGACATTTTCTGGTAATGTAGGAAATTTTGGCTAGTTGGAGGACAGACTTGGCATGGTTCCAGGCAGAAATATAAAGTGCATGAGATTCTGGTGATGGAAGGCTTAAGTACCTTTTGTGGGCCACCTCTCTATCATGTATAGCACGAGAACAAGCGAGGAGGAGGCAGTAGACACCTGCCGAAACGATAATTACTCCCAGTGAGGTCTAATACACTGTTCAGGGGGTGCTGTGAACTTATCATTAAACCCAGCTGTGACCTCACTGAACGTTTCCCTTTGTGTCTCACAACACAAGAGGGCAGTCACAGCCTGCCCTCTAAAGACAACTCTCTTCCTCCACACAAAACTACAAGCACCTAATAACACACACACCCTTCACTCTAAAATTTTAAAATCATCATGGCGACTCCTACACCAGCCTCGGAGTCCCCATCTGGGGAGGATACCATAAATGTCCCCAGGTCGGACTGCCTTTCTGTCGACGACCCTAAGTGTCTTGACACCCCCCTCAACTTTTTCTTCATTAACTTCTGCAACATTCGCGGTCTAAGATCTAATTTTCAATCTGTAGAACACCACCTCTCCTCTTCTAAACCTCATCTTCTTTTCCTCACTGAAACCCAGGTGTCTCAGGCAACTGACAGTAGCCCCTTTTCTGTTCCCTCCTACTTTCTCTATCCTCATTTTCGATCCAAAGTTGGATGCTGCGTTTATGTGCGCAATGACTTAACTTGCTCTCGTGCCCACGCTCTTGAATCTTCCGAGTTTTCCACCATCTGGCTACGACTACAGAGTCACTCTCATACTAAATTTATCTGTGCTGTATACCTCTCTCCTAACTCCTCTGACTATAAGAAATTCTTTGACTACTTAACTTCCAAAGTGGAGCACATTCTGACCCTCTTCCCTTTTGCTGATATCTCCATTCTTGGAGACTTCAATGTTCACCACCAGCTTTGGCTTTCCTCTCCCTTCACTGACCATCCTGGTGAACTAGCCTACAACTTTGCTATCCTCCATGACCTAGAGCAATTGGTACAACACCCTACTCGTATTCCTGATCGTCTTGGAGTTACGCCCAACATTCTTGACCTTTTCCTGACCTCTAATCCTTCTGCTTATGCTGTCACCCTTTCTTCTCCGTTGGGCTCCTCCGATCACAATATCATATCTTTATCTTGTCCTATCACTCCAATCCCTTCTCAGGATCTCCCTAAGCGAAGGTGCCTCTGGCGTTTTGCCTCTGCTAGTTGGGGGGACCTGAGGAGGTATTTTGCTGATTTTCCTTGGAATGACTACTGCTTCCGTGTCAGAGACCCGTCTTTGTGTGCTGAGCGCATGACAGAGGTGATAGTGTCTGGCATGGATGCATACATTCCTCACTCTTTTTCTCGTCCTAAACCTTCTAAACCTTGGTTTAACACAGCTTGTTCTCGTGCTATACATGATAGAGAGGTGGCCCACAAAAGGTACTTAAGCCTTCCATCACCAGAATCTCATGCACTTTATATTTCTGCCTGGAACCATGCCAAGTCTCTTCTCCAACTAGCCAAAAACTCCTTCATTAACAGAAAATGTCAAAACCTTTCAAGATCTAACTCCCCTCGTGATTTCTGGCATCTAGCCAAAAATATCTCCAATAACTTTGCTTCTTCTTTCCCTCCTCTACTTCAACCAGATGGCACCACTGCTATCACATCTATTTCTAAAGCTGAACTCTTTGCTCAAACCTTTGCTAAAAACTCTACCTTGACAATTCTGGGCTTGTTCCTCCCTCTCCTCCACCCTCTGACTACTTCATGCCACCTATTAAAATTCTTCGCAATGAAGTTTTCCTTGCCCTCGCTGGCCTAAACCCTCGGAAGGCTTATGGACCTGATGGGGTCCCTCCTATTGTTCTCCGAAACTGTGCCTCCATGCTTGCACCTTGCCTAGTCAAACTCTTTCAGCTCTGTCTGTCAACATCTACCTTTCCTTCTTGCTGGAAGTTTGCCTACATTCAACCTGTTCCTTAAAAGGATGACCGTTCTAATCCCTCAAACTACCGTCCTATTGCTTTAATTTCCTGCCTATCTAAAGTTTTTGAATCTATCTTTAACAGGAAGATTCTGAAACATCTATCACTTCACAACCTTCTATCTGATCGCCAGTATTTATTCCGTCAAGGCCGCTCTACTGGTGATCTTCTGGCTATTCTTACTGAGTCTTGGTCATCCTCTTTTAGAGATTTTGGTGAAACTTTTGCTGTTGCCTTGGACATATCAAAAGCTTTTGATAGAGTCTGGCACAAAGCTTTGATTTCCAAACTACCCTCCTACGGTTTCTATCCTTCTCTCTGTAACTTCATCTCAAGTTTCCTTTCTGACCGTTCTATTGCTGCTGTGGTAGACGGTCACTGTTCTTCTCCTAAATCTATTAACAGTGGTGTTCCTCAGGGTTCTGTTCTGTCACCCACTCTCTTCTTATTATTCATTAATGATCTTCTAAACCAAACTTTTTGTCCTATCCACTCCTACGCTGATGATACCACCCTACACTTTTCCACGTCTTTTCATAGACGTCCAACCCTTCAGGAGGTAAACATATCACGCAGGGAAGCCACAGAACGCCTGACTTCTGATCTTTCTAAAATATCTGATTGGGGCAGAGCAAACTTGGTATTGTTCAATGCCTCAAAAACTCTCATCTCTCCCATCTCTCAACTCGACACAACCTTCCAGAAAACTATCCCATCTTCTTCAATGACACTCAACTGTCCCCCTCTTCTACACTAAACATCCTCGGTCTGTCCTTTACTTATAATCTGAACTGGAAACTTCACATCTCATCTCTAGCTAAAACAGCTTCTATGAAGTTAGGTGTTCTGAGACGTCTCCGCCAGTTTTTCTCACCCCCACAGCTGCTAACTCTGTACAAGGGCCTTATCCGTCCATGTATGGAGTATGCTTCACATGTGTGGGGGGGTTCCACTCATACTGGTCTTCTAGACAGGGTGGAATCAAAAGCTTTTCGTCTCATCAACTCTTCTCCTCTAACTGACTGTCTTCAGCCTCTCTCTCACCGCCGCAATGTTGCATATCTAGCTGTCTTCTACTGCTATTTTCATGCTAACTGCTCTTCTGATCTTGCTAACTGCATGCCTCCCCTTCTTCCGCGGCCTCGCTGCACAAGACTTTCTTCTTTCTCTCACCCCTATTCTGTCCACCTCTCTAACGCAAGAGTTAACCAGTATTCTCAATCATTCATCCCTTTCTCTGGTAAACTCTGGAACTCCCTGCCTGCTTCTGTATTTCCACCTTCCTATGACTTGAATTCCTTCAAGAGGGAGGTTTCAAGACACTTATCCACCAATTTTTGACCATTGCTTAGACCCTTTTATGGGACTGGCATTTCAGTGGGCATTTTTTTATTAGATTTTTGTTGCCCTTGGCCAGTGTCCTTCCTACATAAAAAAAAAAAAAAAAGCTGTGTTAAACCAAGGTTTAGAAGGTTTAGGACAAGAAAAAGAGTGAGGAATATATGCCTCCATGCCAGACACTATCACCTCTGTTATGCGCTCAGCACACAAAGACTGGTCTCTGACACGGAAGAAGTAGTCATTCCAAGGAAAATCAGCAAGATACCTCCTCAGGTCCCCCCAAACTAGCAGAGGCAAAACGCCAGAGGCACCTTCGCTTAGGGGGATCCTGAAGAGGGATTGGACTCATAGGACCAGATACAGATATGAGATTGTGATCGGAGGAGCCCAACGGAGAAGAAAGGGTGACAGCATAAGCAGAAGGATTAGAGGTCAGGAAAAGGTCAAGAATGTTGGGCGTATCTCCAAGACGGTCAGGAATACGAGTAGGGTGTTATACCAATTGCTCTAGGTCATGGAGGATAGCAAAGTTGTAGGCTAGTTCACCAGGATGGTCAGTGAAGGGAAAGGAAAGCCAAAGCTGGTGGTGAACATTGAAGTCTCCAAGAATGGAGATCTCTACAAAAGGGAAGAGGGTCAGAATGTGCTCCACTTTAGAAGTTAAGTAGTCAAAGAATTTCTTATAGTCAGAGGAGTTAGGAGAGAGGTACACAGCACAGATAAATTTAGTATGAGAGTGACTCTGTAGTCGTACCCAGATGGTGGAAATCTTGGAAGATTCAAGAGCGTGGGCACGAGAGTAAGTTAAATCATTGCGCACATAAACGTAGCAACCAGCTTTGGATCGAAAATGAGGATAGAGAATGTAGGAGGGAACAGAAAAGGGGCTACTGTCAGTTGCCTCAGACACCTGAGTTTCAGTGAGGAAAAGAAGATGAGGTTTAGAAGAGAAGTGGTGTTCTACAGATAGAAAATTAGATCTTAGACCGCGAATTTTGCAGAAGTTAATGAAGAAAAAGTTGAGGGGGGTGTAAAGACACTTAGGGTCGTCGACAGAAAGGCAGTCAGACCTGGGGACATTTATGGTCCCCTCCCCAGATGGGGACTCAGAGGCTGGTGTAAGAGTCGCCATGATGATTTTAAAATTTTAGAGTGAAGGGTGTGTGTGTTATTAGGTGTTTGTAGTTTTGTGTGGAGGAAGAGAGTTGTCTTTAGAGGGCAGGCTGTGACTGCCCCCTTGTGCTGTGAGACACAAAGGGAAACGTTCAGTGAGGTTACAGCTGGGTTTAATGATAAGTTCACAGCACCCCCTGAACAGTGCATTAGACCTCACTGGGAGTAATTATCGTTTCGGCAGGTGTCTACTGCCTCCTCCTTTATTGTATTGTGTTAAGTCCCAGTGTCTGTACTAAAGAGAAAACTCTGGCATGGTATAATAAGCCTGGGTGGTGAAAAGGCAAAAGGCTGCCTTTCTGCATCTCATCAAACTATTAACGTCCAGGGCAAGGGCTGCCTGGATGCTCTCTGCTTCCCCCAACCACCCTCTGTCTCTCTCCAGCTTGGCTGTGTCATCTATATGCATTTTCTCCTTTTTCTTCTTCTTCTTTTTAAAACAATATGTTGTAATTAGATTACCCCTTGGATTCCTTCTTTTATAAGAGATACATTCAAACAGGTATTCTTCCCTTTTAGGGAGGTTGGAGTCAAAAACATTAAGTCTTATCAAATCCTCTCTTCTAACTGTCTTCAGCTCCCCTCCTTCTTCTTTATATCTGATGGAGATTCATTGAATATTTGCTGCATTTACAATATATATATATATATATATATATATATATATATATATATATATATATATATATATATATATATATATATATATATATATATATATATATATATATATATATATATATATATATATATATATATATATATGTATATGAGTGGGGGTTCCACTCATGCTGCTCTTCTAGACAAGGTGGAATCAAAAGCTTTTCGTCTCATCAACTCCTCTCCTCTAACTGACTGTCTTCAGCCTCTCTCTCACCGCCGCAATGTTGCATATCTAGCTGTCTTCTACCGCTATTTTCATGCTAACTGCTCTTCTGATCTTGCTAACTGCATGCCTCCACTCCTTCTGCGGCCTCGCTGCACAAGACTTTCTTCTTTCTCTCACCCCTATTCTGTCCACCTCTCTAACGCAAGAGTTAACCAGTATTCTCAATCATTCATCCCTCTCTCTGGTAAACTGTGGAACTCCCTGCCTGCTTCTGTATTTCCACCTTCCTATGACTTGAATTCCTTCAAGAGGGAGGTTTCAAGACACTTATCCACCAATTTTTGACCACTGCTTTGACCCTTTTATGGGACTGGCATTTCAGTGGGCATTTTTTTTTTTATTAGATTTTTGTTGCCTTTTCTACACTGAGCGTTCTCGGTCTATCCTTTACTTCTAAAGTAAACTTTACTTTATTTTTAAGTTACTATCCTTTATTGTCTTAACTGCAAACTTCACATCTCATCTCTAGCTAAAACAGTTTCTATGAACTTAGTCTTAGTTCTGAGTCGTCTCCGCCAGTTTTTTTCTCCCCCACCCCCTTACCAGCAGCTCACTCTGTACAGGGGCCTTATCCGCCTATGTATGGAGTATGCTTCACATGTATAGGGGGGATGGAGACAGTTGGATGTCACTGAAGAGGAGGGGATAGTTATCTGGAAGGTTGTGTTGAGTTGATAGATGGAGGGATTGAGTTTTTGAAACTCTGAACAATACTAAGTTTGTCCTGCCTCAATCGCAGATTTTAAAGATCAGAAGTCAGGCATTTTGTGGCTTCCCTGCATGAAATTTTTACTTCCTAAAGGGTTGGACGTCTATGGAAAGACGTGGAAAAGTGCAGGGTGGTATCATCAGCGTAGGAGTGGATAGGACAAGAAGTTTGGTTTAGAAGTTTATTGATGAATAATAAGAAGAGAGTGGGTGACAGGACAGAACCTGAGAAACACCACTGTTAATAGATTTAGAATCCGTTTCGGAGCCTGTCGCTCCGAAACTAGTCACTAGATATTCTAGGAAATACTTTCATTGTTATTCCCACACAAAGATACCTTGACATGTATGACTAAGCCTAACCTAACCTAAACCTAACCTAACCCTAACCTAACCTAACCTAGCTAAGCCTAAACTAGTCTAGCGTGTTGTAATTGTCATGTCCTTGTAATGACGGGGTTTTTTGATTAGTGCGCTGCCTCCTCACAGCTTTCCCTTGTTGGGCAGCCGCTGCCGCTGCCGCTGGCCTGCAGCCTGCACACAGGCCATGATACAGTCTGCGACAACGGCTGCCTCATTGCGTGGCCCCTTAATGCTCACACTGGTGGTCCGAGTGTTGCTGGGGGGCGGCACAGTCACCCTGACGGTGGGGTGTTCCTGTGCCAGCCTCTTCAGCGTCTCGCCTCGAGGACCCACCACGTGGCGCCGCATGTGGGGTGCCACCTGCACCTTTAGCACCGTTCTCTTTCTCTCCTGGCGAAGCTGCTCTGCCTCGCGCAGATTCTCCTCTATTGCCTGCAGGCGGAGGGTGATTTGCAGCGCCACGGCATCAGCCTGTGTCTTGGACCCTTCGATAATCACTTCCCGGGACTCGAGGTCCTGCGGGAGGGGCACTGACACACGCACGGCGGGGTACTGCTGCTGCAGCTGACGGATCGTGTCTCCTCGCGTGCCGATGACGTGACGCCGTCTGTTTGGCGGCACCGGCACCGCCACCTCCACTGTGCTCTCCTGCCACGACAGACGCACTCGGTCACGGTCGTCCTGAGGGCATCTGTTGTTCCGGCGTGGCTTTTTGGACTTGCGGGACACGCGCTGTGGCTCAGGCTCAGAGGGCTTGATGGCTTCCTGGATGACTGTCTCATTCTTCTTCCGTCTTGGTTTCTTACACACCAACTGCCACTCGCCACCAATGTCTTCCTCTTCGTGTGGCACTTTCTTCTTCTTCCTGCGTCGCCGACGTTTTGCAGCACAGCGCTCTGTCTGCCCCTCAGCCTTGTCTTGCTCCTTGGACGGTGAAGGCATCGCCTCAACACACTTTAGAGCCTCTGTCGCTGATGGCTTCAGAGGCTCTTCAATCAGAGCATAAATGCTCTCAATCAAGGATTCATCACACATCGCTTCACAGTCTAGGGACTCTTCAGGGGAGTCATCGTCTTCC
This sequence comes from Scylla paramamosain, assembly GCF_035594125.1. Lineage (NCBI taxonomy): Eukaryota > Metazoa > Arthropoda > Malacostraca > Decapoda > Portunidae > Scylla > Scylla paramamosain. The sequence goes on from NW_026973754.1 coordinate 61,711, forward strand.
TTTGACGACGTCTGCACGTCAGGCGTAGACACATACTCATCGTCAGAGAAGCTCTGGCCAGCCTCATGCACAGGATCTTCCAGCGCCACGCATTCTTCAGGCAAGCCCTGGGCCGACTCGCACTCAGGAGACTGTCCGCAAGTCACTTGCAGTGACTGGGCCGTCTCCGAGCCGCTGTCAGCCAGGCTGCCACTCTCCTCACACACATCAACTTTCTCTCCCTCATCCTGACGTGGGCTTTCAACTACCACGTACTCCTCGGCCTCCTCGTCCTGCTGCTGCGCCTTGCAACAGCAGCACCACAGGAGCTTCTTCAGCGCACGGAGGAATCGGGAGCCCTTCTTCATTTTCTTCTTAGTAGAGGTTTTCTCAATTTGTTCAGACATTTTGTGTGATTATGAAAAAGTTGTGCTTCAAGCAAAAACCAGCAACAAGAACATTCAGTTTGATTTGGGCTGGGTGCGTCACCTTGTTATCCCACGATCGCCACCAGTCACAAGAGTGGACCAGTGTCTTCTCTCTTTCCCTCCTTTCACTCGTACACTCCTTGCCTGTTTCTGTTTTCACCTGTTGAGTCACTGTTCTGTCCACCTTCAGTTAGTGCAACTAGCCAGTGTGTTCACTCCTTCATGACTCACTCATATATAATGCATCCCTGCTCCAGGGATGCATTATATATGTTTGTTACCCGTGTAACAAAACCACTCAAAAGTTACAGGCAAAGTTGAACAACTACACATTCCTGCATGAAAAAGGAAACAAAATTAAAGAGATTCACAAATATTACAGTCATCATATCCACTAACCTGATCAACAAGACAACGCACAACATAACCGGTTAAGAGCAGAACAAGATTGGTTAAGCTGCGCAGGATGTGAGGAAAGAGGGCAGTAGGCTTTTTTTTTTTTTCATGTAGGAGGGACACTAACCAAGGGCAACAAAAATCCAATAGAAAAAAAAATGCTCACTGAAATGCCAGTCCCATAAAAGGGTCAAAGCAGTGGTCAAAAATTGAAGGATAAGTTTCTTGAAACCTCCCTCTTGAAGGAATTCAAGTGGAAATACAGAAGCAGGCAGGAAGTTCCAGAGTTTACCAGAGAAAGGGATGAATGATTGAGAATACTGGTTAACTCTTGCGTTAGAGAGGTGGACAGAATAGGAGTGAGAGAAAGAAGAAAGTCAAGAGGAAGGAGGAGATAAAAATATAAAAGGGATGAGGAGTAAACGGGTTAAAGGAGAGGAGATATGAAGGAAGAAGTGATGGAGGAATATGCTGAAGGAAAGGTTGAAGGAAGGAAGGAAGGAAGGAAGGAAAGAAGAAAGAAGGAAGCAAAGTTATTGATTTTTTTCTTTGTCCTCTTTGCTTGACATTCTTTTTTTCTCTCTCAGCGATCTATTTTCTTTAAGAACTCTCTTAAATATTTACTACACACCGACACACTTGAGAGAGAGAGAGAGAGAGAGAGAGAGAGAGAGAGAGAGAGAGAGAGAGAGAGAGAGAGAGAGAGAGAGAGAGAGAGAGAGAGAGGCACTTCAACACCCAATCATTACTTCTCTTCTTACTCTTCTTTCTTCTATAGCGCTTCCCTCCTTCTTCTGAAAGAACTGTGACAAGTAGGAATGGGAAGGAAAAAATGAAAGAGGAATGGGGCAAGGAGGAAAGATCAATGGAAGATGGAGAAAAGGTGCAGAGAAGATATAAAATGGAGAAAAGAAGAAAAAGACAGGAAAAAATTGCAGAACAAAGGAAGGGCACGGACTAAAGAACTGAGACAAGGAGGAATGGGAAGAAAAAAATCAAAGAGGAATGGGTCAAGGAGGCAAGATTTTAGGAAGGGAAGGGAAGGGAAGAAAGAGAAGGAGAGAAGGATGGGATGGGAAAAAAGGTTTGAGAAGAGTTTCAAAGACAGATAAAAGAAAAATTTTAAAACTTATTAAACAATGCATATGTAAATTTAAGTCTCTCTCTCTCTCTCTCTCTCTCTCTCTCTCTCTCTCTCTCTCTCTCTCTCTCTCTCTCTCTCTCTCTCTCTCTCTCTCTCTCTCTCTCTCTCTTGGTGCAAATTAAATGCCGTTTAATGAAATCGCCAATGATTGCTTATCTTTAGACCATTACTCTCATTTTATGCTCGAGTAAAAAAAAAAGAAAAAGAAAAGAAAAAAGCTTAATTAGAAAAGTTTGGTGCTCATAACAGACGCTTAAGGCTTGTTCATCTTTAGACCAAGTTATCTTTGGCAAATCTGTTTTTCATGGCGTTAATTAAGCTTTTTTTTTATTTTATTTCCTGGGGGTGCGTGTGAATGACTTAAACACACACACACACACACACACACACACACACACACACACACACACACACACACACACACACACTTTATAGACAAAATGACGAATCACACACTGCAAAATACACGAGTAACAAAATTTATACAAATGAATAATAAAGAAAATAACACATAGAACTGAAACACATATCTGTCTGGCAATTGTCTAAATAAAACTACAATGTCATTTTTTTTTTTAGGTAGAGAAATAGGAGACCTGAAAGGAAGAAAAAAAGAAAAAAGAAGAAAATAATGATAATAATAATAATAAGAAGAAGAAGAAAACTCAATTCTTTCTTGTATGATTGAACTTTCCAAGAACGACAAACGGAAAACACTCATTTAACACTCAACGTGAACCTTAAGTGTCGGCCTGTGTGTCTATCTGTGCGTGCGCGGCGCGCGCGCGCGCGCGTGTGTGTGTGTGTGTGTGTGTGTGTGTGTGTGTGTTGTGTGTGTGTGTGTGTGTGTGTGTGTGTCTGTTTGAAAGGCGACAATCATCCATCATCTCCACGCTTCAGACAAACGGATGACTTGACAAGCCTTTCTGATTGGGAGAGCGAGTGGCCAGAGTCAGGGAGGCGAGGAAATATAATGACAGACGACCAAGTGGAGGAGGAGGAGGAAGGAGGAGGAGGAGGAGGAACGGAAAAAAAAACTGTCAGTTTTTTTCAGATTTTTCAGTGACGTTTTACAACTTCAACTCCTCCTCCTCCTCGTGGTCCTCCTCCTCCTCCTCCTCCTCTTCCTCGTAACTAGCCGCCATTTTAACCACTAAGAGAGAGAAAGAAAAAAATACTTCAACACAAAGTCTTTCACTGATCTATTCTCTTCCTCGTCCTCTTTCTCCTCCTCCCCATCCTCCTCCTCCACCTCCTCCTCTTCTTTCTCCTCCTCCTGTTCCTCGCGTTGTTTGAAGAGCCGTGCAGACGGACACTCAATGAGATAAGAAAAGGATGTCTTGGACTTTTTCTTCCCGAGTCTTTTTCTAAACCCTCCTCTGTGTGTCCTTCTCTCTGTCTCTCTTTCTTTCTCTCTGTCTATCTGTCCGGCTGGTTGGTTATATTGCTGGAGAAGGAGGAGGAGAAGGAGGAGGAAAAGGACGAATACAAAGGAATACAAAGAAAGTCCCAAACAGCACCAGAGCTCCTTACTAAACTGTTTCGGTAAACTATTCTACGCTATTAGTGGGAGAGACAGGATAATACAGACGCTCCTCCCCACCACTCTCATCACTCTAACCAATACTGCCCAGAAAAAAAAAAATGTTGTATAGGAAAACCACATGAATTTGAGAGGAAAGTAATAAAGAATTAAGTCTAAGAGGAGGAGGAGGAAGAGGAGGAAGAAAAGGAAGAAGAGAGATAGAGAGAGAGAGAGAGAGAGAGAGATAAAAAGCTACTCCAATTTTACTTGTTAATCGTTAAGACTGTAAAGATATGTAACAGGAGGAATTGAGAAGGCAAGGGGGGGAGGGAGGAAGGTAACGAAGAGATAAATTAGAAGAAAGGAAGAGTAAAAAAAAGAAAGACAGGTAGGAAAAGAGGATGAGAGGCAAAGAAGAGAAGGAAGAGTAAGTAGAGAGACAGGTTAGCAGAGAGAGAGGAGGATAATATGAGAGAGAAGTAGAGATAGGCAAGGAAAGGGAGTAAGAACAGAAAGGAAGAACGGAAAACAGAACAGGGAGAGATAAGCAAGGAAAGGAAGATAAAGAAGAGAAAGGAAGATAATAAAAGCGAAACTAGAGGTAGGCAAAGAAAGGAAGGGTAAGGAAAGAAAGGAAAGAAAGGAAAAGAGAACAGGAAAAATAAGCAATGGCAGGAAGAGTAAGAAGAGAGAGGAAGATAAGAAAATATAGAAATTAGAGGTAAGCAAGGAAATGAAGAGTAACACAAGAAAGGAAGAAAAGAAGAGAAATAAGAAGAGGTTAACCAAATAAAGAGATAGATAAAAATAGATAGGTAGATAGATAGATAGATAGATAGATAGATAGAGAGAGAGAGAGAGAGAGAGAGAGATGAGAGAGAGAGAGAGAGAGAGGAGAGAGAGAGAGAGAGAGAGAGAGAGTAAGAGACACAGCTAATCATGGAGAAAGAATAGGAAAGGGAGTAGCAAGATTTCCACAGCCCTTTCGTTCAAAATCATTCTAATTAAACGCTGCCACTTTGCCACTTAAACAGTCAAGAGGGGAAACTGACCGACGGAGCTTTTAAACCTCTCAACTCCCCGCCACTTCAAGTCACACGCGTCGCAGGTCAAACGTAGCAAATCAAGTGGAAGCGAGGCCCTTTGCACCAAATCACTTGACCTCCATCACACGGACGCAAATGAAGGAGTTAAACAGAAAAAAAAGACCAGAATCTATTAGTCGGAACTTGAAAGGCTGAAGGCTAAACATAGACGCACCCTTGACTGGGCCACTGCGACACTGCCTCTCCCAGTAATCAAGATGAGAACGGGAGGGAGAGAAGTGCAAGGAGACGATGAGGAAACCGACACGTGGATGGGAGGCTGGGGAGAGGGAGTAGGGTAGCATTGGTGTGTTGGGTATTAGTACGAGACAAACAAATGAGGAAAGACAAGCGTGTGGAGTGAGTACGAGTGACTGAAAGACTTGGAGGGGTTGGGGAGTGTCTGGAGATGGTGGAGATGAACAAGGAGTGACAGGGTTTGACAGGGAGTGACTATAGGAGTGCTTTGGAGTGAAGAGGAATGAAAATGGGAGTGATTTTGAGTGTTTTGGAGTGACGAGGTATGAAAATGAGCGTGGCTGGGAGGCTTCTGGAGTGAGGAGTATAAAAAAAAATATGAGCGACTAGAAGTGTTTTGAAATGATGAAATTATATGGAGTTGACTGAAATGACTTGAAGTGATGAGATGATAAGGAAAGACAAAAAGTTATTGAGAGGGGTGAAAAATGACCACGAGTGACAAGGAATGACTAGCAGTGCCAAGAAACGACAAGGAATGATTAGGAATGAGTGGTAATGACACGTAATCCTAAAGAGTGCCAAGAGGTCACAGAGAGGAATTAGGAATGACTGAGAATGACACGGAATGATAACCAGCGGCAAGAAACGACAGGGAGTGATTAAGAATGACTGAGTAAAGAGGAATGGCAAGAAACAAGAGTCGTGGTGAATAACTGGTCAGGAGAGGAAGGGGAGTGAAAGCAGCAGGAACTGGTGATAAAAGAGACACAGAGAGAAACAGAGAGACACCAGGGAACTACAAAAGGGATAAATTAGAGGTATAAAATGAGAGGAATGAAAGAGAGCAATTAATGAAACTTAGAAAAAGGAATGAGGACAACAGAAACTGGTGATAAAGGAAGAACAGAAAGCGACAAAGGGACACCAAGGGATTAGAAGAAAGTAGAAGTATAATAGGAATGAAAGACAACAAAATAATGATGCAGAGACAGCGGTAAAGTAAATAGAAGAATGAGACTTGTTTCTGACACAAAGTAGAGCAGTGGAAGATGCGAAGATGGGCGTAAGGCAAACAGGGACGAAGAAAACGTAACACGGGTGAAGAAAACGAAACACGGATGAAGAAAACGTAATTTTAAAACTATCTTCCTTCCACGTCTATTCTATCTTGCCCTCCCACGCTCTCCCTCCGCTGTTTACTCATCGTGAAGAGGCGAATACCTTCCTGTCTCTTGGTATATGCTGGTTCGTCAGAGATTTAGATGCCTTACACCTTCCCCCTCATCCCTCTGTACTTTATCCTCTCTCCTCCTGCCTCCCGTGACCTCCTCCCTCCCCTCCTCACCTGCCACTCTGATCACAGGTAACCAAAAGGAGCCAGGCTTATGGGAAAGGTGTAAAGGTTTCTGACAGATGTGTAGTAGCAGGTGTGGATGGCTTTCTCGCCTGCGTATATGGAGGAAGGAAAGAAGGGAGGGAATGAAGGGAAAGGGAACTACAATACGTGGAAAAATGAGATGCTGAAAGGGAGGAAGGGGGAAAAATAGATTTGTTGATTTTTAAAAAAGAAATTCTGAGATGAGGACTTTCTGTGTGTGTGTGTGTGTGTGTGTGTGTGTGTGTGTGTGTGTGTGTGTGTGTGAGAGAGAGAGAGAGAGAGAGAGAGAGAGAGAGAGAGAGAGAGAGAGAGAGAGAGAGAGAGAGAGAGAGAGAGAGAGAGAGAGAGAGAGAGTAATGGGGAGTATAAGTCATGATACACACTTCTCTGAGATTCACTTCCGTCTTAAGATTAATTACTGACAGCGTTGTTTCCTCTTGCCTTCCGTTACGCGCACACACACACACACACACACACACACACACACACACACACACACACACACACACACACACACACACACACACACACACACACATTATTATTAATATTATTATTATCATTATTATTTTTATTATTATTATTATTATCATTATCATTATTATTATTATTATTATTATTATTATTTTATTGACCACAACGCTACTCTCAACATGTAATTACAAAGTTAAAGGTAAAATGGCAGTGACGCTGTCGGTCCACTGCAAAGTAAGCAGTATTAATACACTATCAATATAAAAGGACAAGTTAAAATACGTAATGCTCTACAAACGGTTTACAAATAATAATTAGTTTCTATAGAGGATTATTTGATTTTATAAAATAATTGAATATTTCAAACATAATATTGTTAAAGGAAAATAATATAATATAGAATTAACTCTTAAAAAATTCTAGCCAGTAAAATTTAAAAAGTTATTACATACCAAAACTATGAAATGATAAAAGATAAAACTAAGTAATGAAACTAACCTAATTAAAAAAGTTACTTATTGTTAATCAACGACTTAAGAATACAAAAATATAAAATAAATAAAACTGCCTACATAGCTAAAAGTCATAAAAATGATAACACAACACTTGACTAAAATAATATCACACAAAATGATCGACATGCCCATGATTTTGCATACAAGTGTGCTAGCCACATTTGCCAAAAATAAGTTAGTGGTAATATATATATATATATATATATATATATATATATATATATATATATATATATAGAGAGAGAGAGAGAGAGAGAGAGAGAGAGAGAGAGAGAGAGAGAGAGAGAGAGAGAGAGAGAGAGAGAGAGAGAGAGACTAATAAAAGTATTTCTTAACCTGAAAAGAAAGAAAAAAGCAAACATTAGATGTGTGCAGTGTGTCATCCTTCGTGGCTTACCCAATGTTTCCTGACGGCGACGCGCGAGGCAGGCGAGGAGAGAACCAGAGATGAAGGGAAGGATGTCTTGTGAGGGGAGGGAATGTTTCTGTTGCTACTGCTGCTGTTGTTGTTATTGTTGTTGTTGTGTTGGTTATGTGTTGTACTGGCCTAACAGGACACCCGCGTAAGCTCAGTAACACAGTCAAGCCACACAGACGGCGGTGTGCCCTTTGCTGTAACACTTCGGAACCTACAAGGCGGTGGTTTGGATTCAGTTTTGCTTTTCCTGGGTTTTGTTTGCGCGTCTGCAAACAAAGGCCACGAGAAGCAAAGGTGTGAATCCAAACGACTGCTTTGTAGTGATGCGCTCCGTGTTAGAGCAGAGGCGACGCCCTCACTGTGACTGACCGCTGGCGTCCTACGAGGCCTGCACGCAACACACCACCTGCACAACAACAACAACAACAGCAACAACAACATCTACCACTACTAGCAGCAGCAGTAGCAGTAGCTGTAGCTAGGAGTTCAGGACTGGCGCGTGGCCGTAAGGGGAATCTTCCTTTGAGGGAGGAGCAGCAGGTGACCTGAAGTCTCATGGCCTCATGGCCTGGGCTGTCTTGTTCATGCTCAGCCTGAGGGCCTGACCTGTCACAGACCTGTCCTCAATGGCTTGGCGGCGTGGTTGGCAGGGTGGTTGGCGCCACCCTCAACCCATATACCCACCATTGCAGAATATGGCGGCGAGGCACTGCTGCTTTCACTTCACCTTGCCTCCTGCAGGGCTGAAGTAAGGCACAGCCTGGTGTGCTGTAGCGGTGCACGTCAGCACCTGCACGAGGGCGGCCAGCGCCACCTGCCTCCTGAAGACGGCCACCCCGTTCGCCACGCAGCGCACAGTGACGGGGTCTGCCGTCCTCCCCAGCAGCCCAGGCCCATCTTGGCTACCTGGGCAGGACTGAGGGTTCCGCTCCCCCCACTGGAGAAGGTGAACGAAGCACTACGGCGCAGCACCCGGCCTGGGAGGGGACAGCCGCACACTCGCTGAGTCACGGGGCAGCCTCAGCCGCGCGGGGACACGCAGACAGTTGTTCTGTTGTTTCGTTGTGACGTCTGTCCGAAAAAGAAAATCCTGTTGCGTTGTGGTTCTGCGCTGAACAAATTTCATGGATGGAGTGAATGAATGAGTGTGACATCATGGTGACTCCCTCACCTGCACACACACCTGAGGGCGCCACAGTGAGGCTGTGACGCACACGCCGCGCACAGAGAGAAACAGAAAGAGAGAGAGAGAGAGAGAGAGAGAGAGAGAGAGAGAGAGAGAGAGAGAGAGAGAGAGAGAGCCAAGGGACAGCGAAAAAAACAGAAAAAAAGGAAAAACCAGGAAAACGAAAAAGGAAAAAAAAGGGAAAAAGAGGACAAAAAAGATGTAGGAAACGAAGCATTTTTCCACCACACGAGCGCAGGGAATGAAGACAAAATATCCGTCCATTTTGTATCATTAACCTAACCACGCTGGCCTGCCCTAGATAGCGGCTAAATTTACCGTTAATGTACAGTACTACACATCCATTGTATTACCTCCTGCACTTTACTACTAACCTACACCCTCCCTGGTACCGCGGCTAGTGTAAACAAAGGCCACACACCGCCAAGGCCTCGTCCTCTAAATATTTAAAACGATCTCCCAAAACCTGCTTCTTTTTACGTGCAGTAGACGAATGGTATAAAAAGATTGCGTAAGGGAAGCCATAAGGAAAATGTTTTGGCAGAATGCTATAGTGTTTTTGCTTGGTGTAATGGAGACTTATTTTCTTTCTCCCTCTTCCTCTAAATATTTAACACGATCTCCCAGAACCTGCTATTTATTTATTTATTTTTTTTTTTTTTAAGTACAGCAGACGAATGTTGTAGAAAAAATTACATAATGGAAGAATGGTGTAGTTTTGTTGCTTGGTGTAGTGGAGACGAATTATTGGTAGTTTTTCTCCCTGTGGCTTCTGTTCGAACAAAGAAGATCTGGTATAGAAGAGTTGCATTAAGAGAAGCGAATAAGGAAAACGTATTGGTAAAATGTTATAGTTTTGTTGCTTGGTGTAATGTTGTTTTTTTCTTTGTCCTTTAGCATTTATGTGGAAGCGTGCACTAGAGAGATCAGTTGTTGTAAGTGTGTTGCAGTAAGAGCGTGTTGTAGTAAGAGTGTGTTGTGGTAAGAGTGATTTGCAGTAAGAGTGTGTTGTAGTAAGAGTGTGTTGTAGTAAAAGTGCGTAGTTGTAATGATAAGGGAAGCGTATTGAGGGAAGATTATATAGACAAACTAGACGAAAAAAGATTAGATAGATTAAACAAAAATAGGGAAATTAAACAAAACAAAAATTAGACAGAGTGAACAAAAGATTTGACAAGTAAAATAAAAGAATAAACATAGAACTACAAATAAAACAGATAAAACAAAAGATTAGACAGATTAGACAAAAGATTAGAGAAATTAGACAAAAGAGAATTAGATTAAACATAAGAAGAACAGACAGATGAGACAGAAAATAATTAGATAAATTAGACAAAAGAAGATTAGACAAAAAAAGATTAGGCAGATTACACAAAAAATAGACAAATTAAACAAAAGACGATTAGACAGATTAGACAAAAGGAGATTAAACAGACTAAACAAAAAAGAAAGATTAAAGAGATTAAACAAAAGAGGATTAGACAATTAGACAAAATAATAGACAGATTAGAGAAAAGATTAGACAAAAAGTGGACAAAAGATTAGACAAATTAGACAAAATAAGATTAGACAAAAGTACACATACGGATGACGGGTGAAAATATGTAAAGTACCTCCATACAGACACTGCCACGTGAAGACCTAAGAACTTGAAGCAACTTCCCTAATTTTTTACGTTCTCATGTTCACCTAATCTCTCTCTCACATATCATCCCTCGACCTGATCTAATTTTAATCCAATCCAATCCTATTCAGCCCTATCCTATCGCATCCAGACCCCCAGTGAGGTCTTCCCAGTCCTTAGCCCCCTCCCCCCTCACTTGCACAGCCAGCCCTTGGGAAATCAGGGCTAAGGGACGACTGTAGGAGAGTCTTCTTATGGTACAGTAGGAGGTAGAAATCCTACTCTCTCTCTCTATCTCTTTCTCTCTCTCTCTACTCTTTCCCCCTGATTTCTCTCTCTCTCTCTCTCTCTCTCTCTCTCTCTCTCTCTCTCTCTCTCTCTCTCTCTCTCTCTCTCTCTCTCTCTCTCTCTCCTCTTCCTTCGTCCTAATCTTTCGCCATTCTTCCTTTTTTTTCCTATTCTCACTTTCCTTGCTTCTCTCTCTTTTCCTACTCTTGTTTTTTGTGCATTCTCTCTCTCTCTCTCTCTCTCTCTCTCTCTCTCTCTCTCTCTCTCTCTCTCTCTCTCTCTCTCTCTCTCTCTCTCTCTCTCTCTTTCTTACCTGTCATTTCCTCCCTTCACATATCTTTACAGCCTCTCCCCCTCCTTTCCCCCTCCTCTCTTTTTTCTACACCTTTTTCCCTCTCTTTCACACACCTTCCTATTCTGTCTTCCCTTCCTTCCCTCCTGTCCGTATCTCCCTCCCTCCCTCCGCCCATCCTTCATATGTTTATCTCCTTTCCTTCCCTCCTTCACACATTCTTATCTTCCTCCCTCCTGCATCCTCTCCTCCTCTCCTTCTAACTTGACGCGTAAGGAAAAAGAAGGAATGTATTATTATTATGCTGGGACGAACATTTTTAAAACTTCTTTCTTTTCCTTCAGTTCTTCCTGTTTTTTTTTTTCTTTTTTGGTTCATGTTTTCATTCCATTCGTAATATTATCGTTATTGCTATTTTTGTTATTCATTATTGTTATTATTACATGTTGTCGTGATTATCAAAACGGCTTCACCATCACAAACGACAACAACAAAAGCAACAACAACAATAACATCAACAACAATAACTGGTACCCCTCCTATATAAAAACAAAAGCAACAACAATTACTACTACTCTTACTACTACTACTACTACTACTACTACTACTACTACTACTACTACTACTACTACTACTAGCACTCCTACTACTACTACTACTACTACTACTACTACTACTACTTTCACTACTACTACTACTTTTACTACTACTACTACCGCCACTACCACTACCACCACCACTACTACTACTACTACTACTACTACTACTACTACTACTACTACTACTACTACTACTACTACTACTGCTGCTGCTACTACAAATAGCATAAGAAAAATTAGCAGCAGAAAAGAAAAATTCGCAGCAAGAAAGAGAGAGAGAGAGAGAGAGAGAGAGAGAGAGAGAGAGAGAGAGAGAGAGAGAGAGAGAGAGAGAGAGAGAGAGATTGTTGTTTTCCATCTTATTATGATTTCTTGCACGCCATCACGCTTCCTTGCACCTACTTTTCTCCCTCCTCCTCCTCCTCCTCCTCCTCCTCCTCCTCCTCCTCCTCCTCCTCCTCCTCTTCCTCTCTTCCTTCTCCTCCTCCTCCTCCACTTCCTCCTCTTCGACACAACACGGCTGCCTCATCATTCAGGGAGCGGCGCCCCCACCTTAGGAAACCCTAGATATGACCACGAGAGTACTGATACGGGTGGGAGGAGAGGGGAAAGATGGGGGGTGTGAGAGAGAGAGGGAAGTGCTTAAGGGAGCGAGGAGGGAGAAGGGGAGAGGTAGGAGTAAAAAATATGTTTGTTATTCTCTTCCACTGCTGAAGGAAGGAGGTGGAAGGGAAGATGGAGGACGAAGAAGGAGAGGAAGAGAGAGAGATGGAGGAGCAAGGAGAGAAAGGGTGATGTGGGAGGAAGGAGGGAAGAGAACCGTAAGTAGGTGGAGGAAAAGATTGGTAGATTTTTCTTTATCTTTTTTCTCGTTTTCTTTCGTTTGTCTGCTTCCCTGTTGATTAACTTAGTGCTCTCTCTCTCTCTCTCTCTCTCTCTCTCTCTCTCTCTCTCTCTCTCTCTCTCTCTCTCTCTCTCTCTCTCTCTCTCTCTCTCCCTTAAATATACCATTGACTCACCTTTCGTTTTCTGATCTTTTGTCTCACATTCTACAATTCTCATTCACTTTCTTTCTATCTCCTTCACTGCTTTTGCTCTACATTTTGTCTCTCCTTCAGTCCTCCTTTCCTTTATTTTTTTCTCTCTTTCAATCCCTCTTTATCATATTTCTTTAATTTTCATATTTTTCATTCTTTCTTTTTTTCTTTTGCACATGTCTGGTATCTCTTTGTAGATTATCTCCTTTTCTTTCCTCCCTCCTTCTCTTCCCTCCGTCTCACCATCTTCCCTCCCTCTTGTCACTGAATCTTCCTGTACGTTCTCCCTTCTCTCCCTCCCTTCCCTCTCTTTCTTCCCTCTCTCGTTCTCTTCTCTCCCTGCTTCCTGTCCTTCCTTCCCCTTCCTTCCGTCCCTCCTTCATCATTCTCTTTCTTCCTTCCTTCTTCCCTTCTTTCCTTTACGTCCCTCCCTCCCCCTTTTCTTCCCTTCCTTCTCTCTATCCTATCCTTACATCTTTCCTTTTCGTCCTCCCTCCCGCCGTTTCCTCCTTGGATTTGCGACTCCCAGACCACAACAGCCGCTGCAAACGTCTCACTACGAGCCGAGAAAACCTAATGATACCAACTTCTGAAGGAGTTTTCGGTTCGTTCTGTTCGCTGGAAACTTCGTGGAATCTGTTCTTGCTTACAAAACACTTCACTCTTCCACTGTTCGTCCTTTCTTCTTCCCCGAACTTCCAACTACAAAGTCGTAACTCGT